>NC_060196.1:63457235-63497235 GCF_021184085.1 Oncorhynchus gorbuscha
TGTCTAGGAGGGTGTCTGAGTGTTTGTGTGTCTAGGAGGGTGTCTGAGTGTTTGTTTGTCTCACAGGGTGTCTGAGTGTTTGTGTGTCTAGGAGGGTGTCTGTGTGTTTGTGTGTCTAGGAGGGTGTCTGAGTGTTTGTGTGTCTAGGAGGGTGTCTGAGTGTTTGTGTGTCTAGGAGTGTTTGGTGTCTGGTGTCTTGTTTGTGTGTCTAGGAGGGTGTCTGAGTGTTGTTTGTGTGTCTAGGAGGGTGTCTGAGTGTTTGTGTGTCTAGGAGGGTGTCTGAGTGTTTGTGTGTCTAGGAGGGTGTCTGAGTGTTTGTGTCTGAGTGTTGTGTCTAGGAGGGTGTCTGAGTGTTTGTGTGTCTAGGAGGGTGTCTGAGTGTTTGTGTGTCTAGGAGGGTGTCTGAGTGTTTGTGTGTCTAGGAGGGTGTCTGAGTGTTTGTGTGTCTAGGAGGGTGTCTGAGTGTTTGTGTGTCTAGGAGGGTGTCTGAGTGTTTGTGTGTCTAGGAGGGTGTCTGAGTGTTTGTGTGTCTAGGAGGGTGTCTGAGTGTTTGTTTGTCTCACAGGGTGTCTGAGTGTTTGTTTGTCTAGGAGGGTGTCTGAGTGTTTGTTTGTCTCACAGGGTGTCTGAGTGTTTGTGTGTCTAGGAGGGTGTCTGAGTGTTTGTGTGTCTAGGAGGGTGTCTGAGTGTTTGTTTGTCTCACAGGGTGTCTGAGTGTTTGTTTGTCTCACAGGGTGTCTGAGTGTTTGTTTGTCTCACAGGGTGTCTGAGTGTTTGTTTGTCTCACAGGGTGTCTGAGTGTTTGTTTGTCTCACAGGGTGTCTGAGTGTTTGTTTGTCTCACAGGGTGTCTGAGTGTTTGTTTGTCTCACAGGGTGTCTGTGTGTTTGTTATGTCTCACAGGGTGTCTGAGTGTTTGTTTGTCTCACAGGGTGTCTGTGTGTTTGTTATGTCTCACAGGGTGTCTGTGTGTTTGTAATGTCCCACAGGGTGTCTGAGTGTGTGTGTCTGAGTGCTAAATTGATAACTATATATGGGTATATGTGTCCGTGTGTTAGTCCTAATTAGGTTAACCCTAAACGTTGAGTCCGGTGTTGTATTTAAACCCTGTATTGTTGATGCTATGTATTAGCCATAGCATCGTAGCCACCGCCCGGCCATATTGCCTCTCCCCAGTAGGAGCAGTCCTCCACAGGAATGAATGGAATTTCACAACATTTTTAATGGACAAAATTGCATGTATTTAATAAATGTTGTTGTTGTGGGGAACTGTAACATTAGTGATCAACAAGGAATATTTTTTAAAGTATTTTTTTAATTGTATGTTTAGCATTATACTTGTATATATATATTTAAGATTTAGATGCACTATTGTAAAGTGACTGTTCCACTGGATGTCATAAGGTGAATGCACCAATTTGTAAGTCGCTCTGGATAAGAGCGTCTGCTAAATGACTTAAATGTAAATCTAATGATATATATAAATATGATAAAAGTATGCATTTTGGTGTCAGTAATGTAATTATTGTGGCAAAGCAAAAAGTACACATTAGTAAATGTATTCTGTAGCTACCACAACAGTGAAGGAGGTACGGAGACTTCAACACAGCGGCCCACAACAAAAATGGTATCTAGTGTATAAATAAATCATGGGCTGAGTCAGAAGTAGCACCATCCCTCTGTTCGTCATTAACACTGACAATAACACTCCTCTCAACTCTGCAGCCACACACACACACGCTCCTCTGCAGCCACACACACACACGCTCCTCTGCAGCCACACACACACACGCTCCTCTGCAGCCACACACGCACACGCTCCTCTGCAGCCACACACACACACGCTCCTCTGCAGCCACACACACACACGCTCTTCTGCAGCCACACACACACACGCTCCTCTGCAGCCACACACACACGCTCCTCTGCAGCCACACACACACACGCTCCTCTGCAGCCACACACACACACGCTCCTCTGCAGCCACACACACACACGCTCCTCTGCAGCCACACACGCACACGCTCCTCTGCAGCCACACACACACACGCTCTTCTGCAGCCACACCTCTGCAGCCACACACACACACGCTCCTCTGCAGCCACACACACACACGCTCCTCTGCAGCCACACACACACACGCTCCTCTGCAGCCACACACACACACACGCTCCTCTGCAGCCACACACACACACGCTCCTCTGCAGCTACACACACACACGCTCCTCTGCAGCTACACACACACACGCTCCTCTGCAGCCACACACACACACGCTCCTCTGCAGCCACACACACACACGCTCCTCTGCAGCCATTTAGGTCTATTAATCCAATAATTTACAGTTTGCAGCCCCCAGAAATTCTCTGCAGCCACACTCACACACGTCCTCTGCAGCTGTGTCACACACACGCTCCTCTGCAGCCACACACACACGCTCCTCTGCTCTCTCACACTCACACGCTCCTCTGCAGCCACACACTCTCTCTCTCTCTCTGCTCACACACACACACGCTCCTCTGTCACTGTCACACGCTCTCTCACACACACACACGCTCCTCTGCAGCCACTCTCACACACTCTCTCTCTCTCTGTCTCACTCTCTCACGCTCCTCTGCTGTCTCTGTCTCTGTCTCTGCTCCACACACACACACGCTCCTCTGCAGCCACTCACTCACTCTCCTCTGCAGCTACACACACACACGCTCCTCTGCAGCTACATTTAGGTCACACTCTCTCCTCTGCAGCCTCTCTCTCCTCTCTCCACTCTCTCACTCTCTCTCTCTCTCTCTCTCTCTCTCTCTCTCTCTCTCTCTCTCTCTCTCTCTCTCTCTCTCTCTCTCTCTCTCTCTCTCTCTCTCTCTCTCTCTCTCTCTCTCTCTCTCTCTCTCTCTCTCTCTCTCTCTCTCTCTCTCTCTCTCTCTCTCTCTCTCTCTCTCTCTCTCTCTCTCTCTCTCTCTCTCTCTCTCTCTCTCTCTCTCTCTCTCTCTCTCTCTCTCTCTCTCTCTCTGTCTCTCTCTCTGTCTCTCTCTCTCTCTCTCTCTGTCTCTCTCTCTCTCTCTGTCTCTCTCTCTCTCTCTCTCTCTCTCTCTCTCTCTCTCTCTCTCTCTCTCTCTCTCTCTCTCTCTGTCTCTCTCTCTCTCTCTCTCTCTCTCTCTCTCTCTCTCTCTCTCTCTCTCTCTCTCTCTCTCTCTCTCTCTCTCTCTCTCTCTCTCTCTCTCTCTCTCTCTCTCTCTCTCTCTCTCTCTCTCTCTCTCTCTTTCTCTTTCCTCAATTATCTTTTACCTTCATTCTTTATTTCCTGGTCGTTTCTTCCTGTTCTCCCTCCTTTTTCTTTGTCTTTTTCTCCCACCTCTCTGTCAGACTTTATATGTCTCGTTACTTGTGTCTCCTCATTGGCCACTGCCACAGAGTGAGTGATGAATGGGTCACAGTGAGTTGTATCTAGGTCTGGGATGAATGGGGTTCAGTGAGTTGTATCTAGGTCTGGGATGAATGGGGTTCAGTGAGTTGTATCTAGGTCTGGGATTAATTTTACCTTCATTCTATTATTTCTGGGATTCTTGGGTTCTCCCTGAGTTTTTCTTTGTCTGGGATCCCAATGGGGTTCAGTGAGTTGTATCTATGTCTGGGATGAATGGTCTCCTCAGTGGCCACTGTATCAGAGTGAGTGATGAATGGGGTACAGTGAGTTGTATCTAGGTCTGGGATGAATGGGGTTCAGTGAGTTGTATCTAGGTCTGGGATGAATGGGGTTCAGTGAGTTGTATCTAGGTCTGGGATGAATGGGTCACAGTGAGTTGTATCTAGGTCTGGGATGAATTGGGTACAGTGAGTTGTATCTAGGACCAGGCAACGAGTAGCTAATTTGCCTTTGCCTTCTGTCCTGCTAGCTAATGTTCAATCGCTGGAAAATAAACTGAAAGCACGTACAGTTTATTCTACCAACGGAACTGATCGAGCCAAATAGCCCATTTGTATTTGTATACAATAACCAGAGCATTATTATATGAATTATTGGAGATGAATACCCCTTTGCAGGAGGGAGGAAGTTGGGCCTACGAGGAGGAGTTTTGGCCTGACTGGGGAGCCGTACAGTTTTTGACCCCACTTACTCACATTATATCTTGAATTTCCTGCACACAATAGCATTCATTTATTGCACTTATAGGTTATTAGAATTAGAGGAATTATAAGGAACAATTTTCATTTCCCCATCTTTTATTTTAGAGCGTCTGTAAGTGTTATGTGCTTGAATGAAGAAGCATCCTTTTGTTTGTAAACTTACAATCTGTAGTGCCACACTGGCATCATCACTACGGACACTTACAATCTGTAGTGCCACACTGGCATCATCACTACGGACACTTACAATCTGTAGTGCCACACTGGCATCATCACTACGGACACTTACAATCTGTAGTGCCACACTGGCATCATCACTACGGACACTTACAATCTGTAGTGCCACACTGGCATCATCACTACGGACACTTACAATCTGTAGTGCCACACTGGCATCATCACTACGGACACTTACAATCTGTAGTGCCACACTGGCATCATCACTACGGACACTTACAATCTGTAGTGCCACACTGGCATCATCACTACGGACACTTACAATCTGTATGCCACACTGGCATCATCACTACGGACACTTACAATCTGTAGTGCCACACTGGCATCATCACTACGGACACTTACAATCTGTAGTGCCACACTGGCATCATCACTACGGACACTTACAATCTGTAGTGCCACACTGGCATCATCACTACGGACACTTACAATCTGTAGTGCCACACTGGCATCATCACTACGGACACTTACAATCTGTAGTGCCACACTGGCATCATCACTACGGACACTTACAATCTGTAGTGCCACACTGGCATCATCACTACGGACACTTACAATCTGTAGTGCCACACTGGCATCATCACTACGGACACTTACAATCTGTAGTGCCACACTGGCATCATCACTACGGACACTTACAATCTGTAGTGCCACACTGGCATCATCACTACGGACACTTACAATCTGTAGTGCCACACTGGCATCATCACTACGGACACTTACAATCTGTAGTGCCACACTGGCATCATCACTACGGACACTTACAATCTGTAGTGCCACACTGGCATCATCACTACGGACACTTACAATCTAGGCATCATCACTGTAGTGCCACACTGGCATCATCACTACGGACACTTACAATCTGTAGTGCCACACTGGCATCATCACTACGGACACTTACAATCTGTAGTGCCACACTGGCATCATCACTACGGACACTTACAATCTGTAGTGCCACACTGGCATCATCACTACGGACACTTACAATCTGTAGTGCCACACTGGCATCATCACTACGGACACTTACAATCTGTAGTGCCACACTGGCATCATCACTACGGACACTTACAATCTGTAGTGCCACACTGGCATCATCACTACGGACACTTACAATCTGTAGTGCCACACTGGCATCATCACTACGGACACTTACAATCTGTAGTGCCACACTGGCATCATCACTACGGACACTTACAATCTGTAGTGCCACACTGGCATCATCACTACGGACACTTACAATCTGAAGCAACACTGCCATCATCTCTATGGACATGCAGTAAAGCCTGTAGTGAGTCTGTGTCTGAAATAGCACCTCTCTCTCCAGGCCAGCGGTCATCTCTACGGACATGCAGTAAAGCCTGTAGTGAGTCTGTGTCTGAAATAGCCCCTCTCTCGCCAGGCCAGCGGTCATCTCTACGGACATGCAGTAAAGCCTGTAGTGAGTCTGTGTCTGAAATAGCCCCTCTCTCGCCAGGCCAGCGGTCATCTCTATGGACATGCAGTAAAGCCTGTAGTGAGTCTGTGTCTGTAATAGCCCCTCTCTCGCCAGGCCAGCGGTCATCTCTATGGATATGCAGTAAAGCCTGTAGTGAGTCTGTGTCTGAAATAGCCCCTCTCTCGCCAGGCCAGCGGTCATCTCTATGGACATGCATTAAAGCCTGTAGTGAGTCTGTGTCTGAAATAGCCCCTCTCTCGCCCGGCCAGCGGTCATCTCTACGGACATGCATTAAAGCCTGTAGTGAGTCTGTGTCTGAAATAGCCCCTCTCTCGCCCGGCCAGCGGTCATCTCTACGGACATGCAGTAAAGCCTGTAGTGAGTCTGTGTCTGAAATAGTCCCTCTCTCTCCAGGCCAGCGGTCATCTCTACGGACATGCAGTAAAGCCTGTAGTGAGTCTGTGTCTGAAATAGCCCCTCTCTCGCCCGGCCAGCGGTCATCTCTACGGACATGCATTAAAGCCTGTAGTGAGTCTGTGTCTGAAATAGTCCCTCTCTCTCCAGGCCAGCGGTCATCTCTACGGACATGCAGTAAAGCCTGTAGTGAGTCTGTGTCTGAAATAGTCCCTCTCTCGCCAGGCCAGCGGTCATCTTTATTGGATGGAATGGAGAAAATATTCCACTACATTAGTCAAACTCAGCTGAAGGAAAGCTGCACTATTCATGCTGGTCCAAGCGCACTTGGACCTGAAGGACAGGACCGGGAGGACAGGACCGGGAGGACAGGACCGGGAGGACAGGACCGGGAGGACAGGACCGGGAGGACAGGACCGGGAGTACAGGACCGGGAGGACATTCTTCACGACTGTTTGACGGTCAAAAAATAAAGATATAGACTTTTGACTTGTTATAGACTGGTACCCAGGCTAGTCCTTCAATTCTGCAGTCGTAACCACTGAGAAGTTAGAAATGAACTCATCTGGTCAAACAGAGGAGGAAAACTAAAATAACAAACAAATCAATTAAAAAATAATGGAATTACGTTGCATAGTGGAAATACAATATATATATATAATATATAGTTACTGAGCGTGGATAGTTAAATGTAGAGTATTGTTGCAATCAAAGGAAGGAAAACATCTGTGTAAAGCGTGGATAGTTAATAAAAAAAAAAAACGTGAGAGAACGTGGATAGTTAAAAGAGTATTGTTGCTCAGATCTAAAAAACAAGTGTCGTGGTGAATAAATAAAAGGAGAAATAAATGTTTCACGGTCAAAACATAAAGATAGTTGAATGTAGAGTATTGTTGCTCAGATCTATACGTAGAGGCCAGCGTGGATAGTTAAATGTAGAGTATTGTTGCTCAGATCTATACGTAGAGGCCAGCGTGGATAGTTAAATGTAGAGTATTGTTGCTCAGATCTATACGTAGAGGCCAGCGTGGATAGTTAAATGTAGAGTATTGTTGCTCAGATCTATACGTAGAGGCCAGCGTGGATAGTTAAATGTAGAGTATTGTTGCTCAGATCTATACGTGGATAGTTAAATGTAGAGGCCAGCGTGGATAGTTAAATGTAGAGTATTGTTGCTCAGATCTATACGTAGAGGCCAGCGTGGATAGTTAAATGTAGAGTATTGTTGCTCAGATCTATACGTAGAGGCCAGCGTGGATAGTTAAATGTAGAGTATTGTTGCTCAGATCTATACGTAGAGGCCAGCGTGGATAGTTAAATGTAGAGTATTGTTGCTCAGATCTACGTAGAGGCCAGCGTGGATAGTTAAATGTAGAGTATTGTTGCCAGATCGTGGATAGTTAAATGTAGAGTATTGTTGCTCAGATCTATACGTAGAGGCCAGCGTGGATAGTTAAATGTAGAGTATTGTTGCTCAGATCTATACGTAGAGGCCAGCGTGGATAGTTAAATGTAGAGTATTGTTGCTCAGATCTATACGTAGAGGCCAGCGTGGATAGTTAAATGTAGAGTATTGTTGCTCAGATCTATACGTAGAGGCCAGCGTGGATAGTTAAATGTAGAGTATTGTTGCTCAGATCTATACGTAGAGGCCAGCGTGGATAGTTAAATGTAGAGTATTGTTGCTCAGATCTATACGTAGAGGCCAGCGTGGATAGTTAAATGTAGAGTATTGTTGCTCAGATCTATACGTCGTGGATAGTTAAATGTAGAGTATTGTTGCTCAGATCGTACGTAGGCCAGCGTGGATAGTTAAATGTAGAGTATTGTTGCTCAGATCTATACGTAGAGGCCAGCGTTAAATGGATAGTTAAATGTTAGAGTATTGTTGCTCAGATCTATACGTAGAGGCCAGCGTGGATAGTTAAATGTAGAGTATTGTTGCTCAGATCTATACGTAGAGGCCAGCGTGGATAGTTAAATGTAGAGTATTGTTGCTCAGATCTATACGTAGAGGCCAGCGTGGATAGTTAAATGTAGAGTATTGTTGCTCAGATCTATACGTAGAGGCCAGCGTGGATAGTTAAATGTAGAGTATTGTTGCTCAGATCTATACGTAGAGGCCAGCGTGGATAGTTAAATGTAGAGTATTGTTGCTCAGATCTATACGTAGAGGCCAGCGTGGATAGTTAAATGTAGAGTATTGTTGCTCAGATCTATACGTAGAGGCCAGCGTGGATAGTTAAATGTAGAGTATTGTTGCTCAGATCTATACGTAGAGGCCAGCGTGGATAGTTAAATGTAGAGTATTGTTGCTCAGATCTATACGTAGAGGCCAGCGTGGATAGTTAAATGTAGAGTATTGTTGCTCAGATCTATACGTAGAGGCCAGCGTGGATAGTTAAATGTAGAGTATTGTTGCTCAGATCTATACGTAGAGGCCAGCGTGGATAGTTAAATGTAGAGTATTGTTGCTCAGATCTATACGTAGAGGCCAGCGTGGATAGTTAAATGTAGAGTATTGTTGCTCAGATCTATACGTAGAGGCCAGCGTGGATAGTTAAATGTAGAGTATTGTTGCTCAGATCTATACGTAGAGGCCAGCGTGGATAGTTAAATGTAGAGTATTGTTGCTCAGATCTATACGTAGAGGCCAGCGTGGATAGTTAAATGTAGAGTATTGTTGCTCAGATCTATACGTAGAGGCCAGCGTGGATAGTTAAATGTAGAGTATTGTTGCTCAGATCTATACGTAGAGGCCAGCGTGGATAGTTAAATGTAGAGTATTGTTGCTCAGATCTATACGTAGAGGCCAGCGTGGATAGTTAAATGTAGAGTATTGTTGCTCAGATCTATACGTAGAGGCCAGCGTGGATAGTTAAATGTAGAGTATTGTTGCTCAGATCTATACGTAGAGGCCAGCGTGGATAGTTAAATGTAGAGTATTGTTGCTCAGATCTATACGTAGAGGCCAGCGTGGATAGTTAAATGTAGAGTATTGTTGCTCAGATCTATACGTAGAGGCCAGCGTGGATAGTTAAATGTAGAGTATTGTTGCTCAGATCTATACGTAGAGGCCAGCGTGGATAGTTAAATGTAGAGTATTGTTGCTCAGATCTATACGTAGAGGCCAGCGTGGATAGTTAAATGTAGAGTATTGTTGCTCAGATCTACGTAGAGGCCAGCGTGGATAGTTAAATGTAGTATTGTTGCCAGCGTAGAGGGATAGTTAAATGTAGAGTATTGTTGCTCAGATCTATACGTAGAGGCCAGCGTGGATAGTTAAATGTAGAGTATTGTTGCTCAGATCTATACGTAGAGGCCAGCGTGGATAGTTAAATTAAATTGTTGCTCAGATCTATACGTAGAGGCCAGCGTGGATAGTTAAATTGTATTGTTGCTCAGATCTATACGTAGAGGCCAGCGTGGATAGTTAAATGTAGAGTATTGTTGCTCAGATCTATACGTAGAGGCCAGCGTAGATGCACTATTGTTAAGTGACTGTCCCACTGGATGTCATAAGGTGAATGCACCAATTTGTAAGTCGCTCTGGATAAGAGCGTCTGCTAAATGACTTAAATCTAAATGTTAAATGTAGTAAAATGAAAAATGAACAAAATGAAAGATTTGCTTAAAGAATCAAAATATTGAAATTGTGAATTTTTGATTCGATCCTCACTGAATTTAAGGAGGTTCAGGAAGATGTGCCAATATTGTTACCTGATTAATTAAATTAAAATGAGACAATTAATTGGTATGAGTCAAAGATGGAAACTTTGTGCAGAAATTCAGAATGAGGTGGAAACATGGAAAAATACCCTACAGGAACTACAAACAACGGTTGTCCCAGAAGGCAGTATTTCTAATGTGCCCTCAGAGAGTCCTTCAAAGACCGGATCACGAGGGTCAAGAACATCTACCTCAGTCTCCACGACTGAAAAATGAGGCAGAGAAAGCAGTTAGACCAATCGGCTATATTATGCATTACAGTAGGAGAAGGCTTGACGGCAATCAGCCATGGAGGCAATGGAACTGAGAGCAAAAATAGCAGCGTCAGATGCTAAATTAATGGTCCTGAAGAGCATTCAAATGGATTCACACTTCTCCGAAGAAGCCAACAGAGATGGAATGAGTGCTTACCTGAAGAAGAAGCCAACAGAGATGGAATGAGTGCTTACCTGAAGAAGAAGCCAACAGAGATGGAATGAGTGCTTACCTGAAGAAGGAAAATCCCATTTATGGAAGACCAGCATCTGTAACATCACCTGTGTATTTCATAAAGTTAGGGCTGTAGTGGAGCAGGTTGAGAGCTTCAAGTTCCTTGGTGTCCACATCACCAACAAACTAACATGGTCCAAGCACACCAAGACAGTCGTGAAGAGGGCACGACAAAACCTATTCCCCCTCAGGAGACTGAAAAGATTGGACATGGGTCCTCAGATACAGAAAAAGGTTTTACAGCTGCACCATCGAGAGCATTGGTTGCATCACCGCCTGCTATGGTAACTGTTCGGCCTCGGACCACAAGGCACTACAGAGGGTAGTGCGTACTATACCGGGCGGTGTCAGAGGAAGGACCTAAAAATGGTCAACGACTCCAGCCATCCAGTCATAGACTGTTCTCTCTCTGCTACCGCACATCAAGCGGTACAGGAGCGCCAAGTCTAGATCTAGTCTATGAAAAAGAGGCCAGCGTGACCAATAGTTAAATGTAGGACGGCGGTAATAGTTCAGATGCTAAATACGTCCAATATTCTTCTAAACAGCTTCTACCACCAAGCCATAAGCCTCCTGAACATCTCATCAAATGGTGACACCCCACCCCACCCCACCCCACCCCCCACCCCCTTCTTCGCTACTGATACAATCTCTGATATCTATGCAAAGTCACTTGAACAACTCTGGCTAATGGTATTGACATTGGTTAAGGGTGTTGTGGGATGGATGAGGTGATGGATGAGGACAGTGGTTAATGGTATTGTGATGGATGAGGACATTAGTAAGGGTATTGTGATGGATGAGGACAGTGGTTAAGGGTATTGTGATGGATGAGGACAGTGGTTAAGGGTATTGTGATGGATGAGGACAGTGGTTAAGGGTATTGTGATGGATGAGGACATTAGTAAGGGTATTGTGATGGATGAGGACAGTGGTTAAGGGTATTGTGATTGATGATGACAGTGGTTAAGGGTATTGTGATTGATGATGACATTAGTTAAGGGTATTGTAATGGATGAGTACAGTGGTTAACCTCTTGGTCCTACCTGGCACGCAGGCGTCCCATCTAGACATCTGGAAATGCAAATGCGCCACGCTAAATGCTAATAGTACTAGTTAAAACTCAAACGTTCATTAAAATACACATGCAGGGTATTGAATTAAAGCTACAGTCGTTGTGAATCCAGGCAACAAGTCAGATTTTTAAAATGCTTTTCGGCGAAAGCATGAGAAGCTATTATCTGATAGCATGTAACACCCCAAAAGACCCGCAGGGGACGTAAACAAAATAATTAGCATAGTCGGCGCTACACAAACTGCACAATAAAATATAAAACATTCATTACCTTTGACCATCTTCTTTGTTGGCACTCCTAGATGTCCCATAATCACTATTGGGTCTTTTTTTCGATTAAATCGGTCCATATATAGCCTAGATATCGACATATGAAGACTGTGTGATAAACGGAAAAAAATTGCGTCTTATAACTTAACGTCATTTTTTTTAATAAAAAAAGTTGACGATAAACTTTCACAAAACACTTCAAAATACTTTTGTAATGCAACTTTAGGTATTAGTACACATTAATAAGCGCTAAAATTCATCAGGAGGCGATGTAATTTCTATAGGTGTCCGTCTGGAAAAAATGTCAGGAGAAATCTCAACCAAAACATCCGGTCGGAGACCGGAGGGAATCGGTTCCCTTGTGTCGGTTTGACCAAGAATCAAAGCCGAAGCAAATGACAAGACTCTAGACATCGTGTGGAAGCTGTAGGTACTGCAACCTCGGCCTCATTTAATCCAGTTCACCTTTAAAAATACCTGGAAGTAGCGCATGGATATTTATTTCCATTTTCAGTGATCAGATTTTCCTGCACTTTTCGATGAAACACACGTTCTGTTATAGTCACAGCAGTGATTTAACCAGTTTTATAAACGTCTGAGTGTTTTCTATCCACACATACTAATCATATGCATATACTATATTCCTGGCATGAGCAGCAGGGCTGTGTTTAAGGGTATTGTGATGGATGAGAACAGTGGTTAATTAAGGGTATTGTGATGGATGAGGACAGTGGTTAATGGTTGTGATGGATGAGAACAGTGGTTAATTAAGGGTATTGTGATGGATGAGGACAGTGTTTAAGGGTATTGTGATGGATGAGGACAGTGGTTTATGGTTGTGATGGATAAGGACAGTGGTTAATTAAAGGTATTGTGATGGATGAGAACAGTGGTTTATGGTTGTGATGGATAAGGACAGTGGTTTATGGTTGTGATGGATAAGGACAGTGGTTAATTAAAGATATTGTGATGGATGAGAACAGTGGTTAATGGTTGTGATGGATGAGGACAGTGGTTAATGGTTGTGATGGATGAGAACAGTGGTTAATTAAGGGTATTGTGATGGATGAGGACAGTGTTTAAGGGTATTGTGATGGATGAGGACAGTGGTTTATGGTTGTGATGGATAAGCACAGTGGTTTATGGTTGTGATGGATAAGGACAGTGGTTAATTAAAGGTATTGTGATGGATGAGAACAGTGGTTAATGGTTGTGATGGATGAGGACAGTGGTTAATGGTTGTGATGGATGAGGACAGTGTTTAAGGATATTGTGATGGATGAGGACAGTGTTTAAGGATATTGTGATGGATGAGGACAGTGGTTAATGGTTGTGATGGATAAGGACAGTGGTTAATTAAAGGTATTGTGATGGATGAGAACAGTGGTTAATGGTTGTGATGGATGAGGACAGTGGTTAATTAAGGATATTGTGATGGATGAGGACAGTGGTTAATTAAGGATATTGTGATGGATGAGGACAGTGGTTAATTAAGGATATTGTGATGGATGAGAACAGTGGTTAATGGTTGTGATGGATGAGGACAGTGTTTAAGGGTATTGTGATGGATGAGGACAGTGGTTAATTAAGGATATTGTGATGGATGAGAACAGTGGTTAATGGTTGTGATGGATAAGGACAGTGTTTAAGGGTATTGTGATGGATGAGGACAGTGGTTAATTAAGGATATTGTGATGGATGAGGACAGTGGTTAATGGTTGTGATAGATGAGGACAGTGGTTAATGGTTGTGATGGATGAGGACAGTGTTTAATTAAGGATATTGTGATGGATGAGGACAGTGGTTAATGGTTGTGATAGATGAGGACAGTGGTTAATGGTTGTGATGGATGAGGACAGTGGTTAATTAAGGATATTGTGATGGATGAGGACAGTGGTTAATTAAGGATATTGTGATGGATGAGGACAGTGGTTAATGGTTGTGATAGATGAGGACAGTGGTTAATGGTTGTGATGGATGAGGACAGTGGTTAATTAAGGATATTGTGATGGATGAGGACAGTGGTTAATGGTTGTGATGGATGAGGACAGTGGTTAATGGTTGTGATGGATGAGGACAGTGTTTAAGGGTATTGTGATGGATGAGGACAGTGGTTAATTAAGGATATTGTGATGGATGAGAACAGTGGTTAATGGTTGTGATGGATGAGGACAGTGTTTAAGGGTATTGTGATGGATGAGGACAGTGGTTAATTAAGGATATTGTGATGGATGAGGACAGTGGTTAATGGTTGTGATAGATGAGGACAGTGGTTAATGGTTGTGATGGATGAGGACAGTGTTTAAGGGTATTGTGATGGATGAGGACAGTGGTTAATTAAGGATATTGTGATGGATGAGAACAGTGGTTAATGGTTGTGATGGATGAGGACAGTGTTTAAGGGTATTGTGATGGATGAGGACAGTGGTTAATTAAGGATATTGTGATGGATGAGGACAGTGGTTAATGGTTGTGATGGATGAGGACAGTGTTTAAGGGTATTGTGATGGATGAGGACAGTGGTTAATTAAGGATATTGTGATGGATGAGGACAGTGGTTAATTAAGGATATTGTGATGGATGAGGACAGTGGTTAATTAAGGATATTGTGATGGATGAGGACAGTGGTTAATTAAGGATATTGTGATGGATGAGGACAGTGGTTAATGGTTGTGATGGATAAGGACAGTGTTTAAGGGTATTGTGATGGATGAGGACAGTGGTTAATTAAGGATATTGTGATGGATGAGGACAGTGGTTAATGGTTGAGAATTGAGAGAAGGAGAAAAGAGAGAGGAAGAGAATCCCCTTTTGTTCTGGTACGAGGCCAGATGCAGGATAGATGGGGAGTGTTGGGGTAGGCCAACCCTGCACTCATCACAGCCAATCACAGGAGAGAGCTACACCATGATACGGGCAGATTTAAGGTAGACTCTATTGAACAGCACAGCAAATACTCTGGCCTTGGATAGAAGATATAGACTGAGGCTGGCCCATATACAGCATAGTCCTGGGGAGAAGACAGTTGCATGGACACACACACACACACACACACACACACACACACACACACACACACACACACACACACACACACACACACACACACACACACACACACACACACACACACACACACACACACACACACACACACACACACACACACACACACACACACACACACACACACACACACACACACACACACACACACACACACACAACTCTCACTTTTCTCACAATTCTATTCCACCATCACTCTTCTAAACATATTTCAACCTCTCTCTCTCTCTGTGTCTCACTCTATCTCTCTCTGTCTCTCTCACTCTCTCTTTCTCTCTCCCCCCCCCCTCTCTCTCTCTCTCTCTCTCTCTCTCTCTCTCTCTCTCTCTCTCTCTCTCTCTCTCTCTCTTTCTCTCTCTCCCTCTCTCTGTCTTTCCCTCTCTCTCTCTGTCTCTCTCTCTCTCTCTCTGTCTGTCTATCTCTCTCTCTCTCTCTCTCTCTCTCTCTCTCTCTCTCCCTCCCTCTATCTCTCTCTCTCTCTTCCTCTCTCCCTATATCTCTCTCCACCTCTTCCCCTCTGTCCTCTCCCTCTGGTTGTGCAGGTTAATGGGAAGCAGAGGTTTTTCATTGGGATGGTGCTTGGTTCATTCAGGTGGAAAGCCCTCTTAATAGACTTCTCTGCTATTCTCTCTGTGCTCCCTGTAGGGAACACACAGCCACTATCAGCCAGGTTTGCCACAATCCATGACATGGAGACCAAAGGTGAGAGAAACACCGAATGGAGTTGAAAATAGAATTATAAAGGTCCTTCTAGAATATCATTTTTTATCCAAAAACAATAACAAACATTTCAGGAAAAAACGTGACTGTGTTTTACACTGCTTCCATTTTGTATTATATTAGTCCTGTTATAGACTGGTACCCAGGCTAGTCCTGTTATAGACTGGTACCCAGGACTAGTCCTGTTATAGACTGGTACCCAGACTAGTCCTGTTATAGACTGGTACCCAGGCTAGTCCTGTTATAGACTGGTACCCAGGCTAGTCCTGTTATAGACTGGTACCCAGGCTAGTCCTGTTATAGACTGGTACCCAGACTAGTCCTGTTATAGACTGGTACCCAGACTAGTCCTGTTATAGACTGGTACCCAGACTAGTCCTGTTATAGACTGGTACCCAGACTAGTCCTGTTATAGACTGGTACCCAGGCTAGTCCTGTTATAGACTGGTACTAGTCCACTGGTACCCAGACTAGTCCTGTTATAGACTGGTACCCAGACTAGTCCTGTTATAGACTGGTACCCAGGCTAGACTGGTACCCAGGCTAGTCCTGTTATAGACTGGTACCCAGACTAGTCCAGTACCCAGACTAGTCCTGTTATAGACTGGTACCCAGGCTAGTCCTGTTATAGACTGGTACCCAGACTAGTCCTGTTATAGACTGGTACCCAGGCTAGTCCTGTTATAGACTGGTACCCAGGCTAGTCCTGTTATAGACTGGTACCCAGGCTAGTCCTGTTATAGACTGGTACCCAGGCTAGTCCTGTTATAGACTGGTACCCAGACTAGTCCTGTTATAGACTGGTTATAGACTGGTACCCAGGCTAGTCCTGTTATAGACTGGTACCCAGGCTAGTCCTGTTATAGACTGGTACCCAGGCTAGTCCTGTTATAGACTGGTACCCAGACTAGTCCTGTTATAGACTGGTACCCAGGCTAGTCCTGTTATAGACTGGTACCCAGGCTAGTCCTGTTATAGATACCCAGACTGGTACCCAGGCTAGTCCTGTTATAGACTGGTACCCAGACTAGTCCTGTTATAGACTGGTACCCAGACTAGTCCTGTTTATAGACTGGTACCCAGGCTAGTCCTGTTATAGACTGGTACCCAGGCTAGTCCTGTTATAGACTGGTACCCAGACTAGTCCTGTTATAGACTGGTACCCAGACTAGTCCTGTTATAGACTGGTACCCCTAGTCCTGTTATAGACTGGTACCCAGGCTAGTCCTGTTATATAGAGGCTAGTGGACTACCCAGACTAGTCCTGTTATAGACTGGTACCCAGACTAGTCCTGTTATAGACTGGTACCCAGACTAGTCCTGTTATAGACTGGTACCCAGACTAGTCCTGTTATAGACTGGTACCCCTAGTCCTGTTATAGACTGGTACCCAGGCTAGTCCTGTTATAGACTGGTACCCAGACTAGTCCTGTTATAGACTGGTACCCAGACTAGTCCTGTTATAGACTGGTACCCAGACTAGTCCTGTTATAGACTGGTACCCAGGCTAGTCCTGTTATAGACTGGTACCCAGGCTAGTCCTGTTATAGACTGGTACCCAGGCTAGTCCTGTTATAGACTGGTACCCAGACTAGTCCTGTTATAGACTGGTACCCAGACTAGTCCTGTTATAGACTGGTACCCAGACTAGTCCTGTTATAGACTGGTACCCAGGCTAGTCCTGTTATAGACTGGTACCCAGGCTAGTCCTGTTATAGACTGGTACCCAGACTAGTCCTGTTATAGACTGGTACCCAGGAGTCCTAGTCCTGTTATAGACTGGTACCCAGACTAGTCCTGTTATAGACTGGTACCCAGACTAGTCCTGTTATGGTACCCAGACTGTTATAGACTGGTACCCAGGCTAGTCCTGTTAGTCCTGTTATAGACTGGTACCCCTGTTATAGACTGGTACCCAGACTAGTCCTGTTATAGACTGGTACCCAGGCTAGTCCTGTTAGCCCTGTTATAGACTGGTACCCAGACTAGTCCTGTTATAGACTGGTACCCAGACTAGTCCTGTTATAGACTGGTACCCAGACTAGTCCTGTTATAGACTGGTACCCAGACTAGTCCTGTTATAGACTGGTACCCCCAGACTAGTCCTGTTATAGACTGGTACCCAGGCTAGTCCTGTTATAGACTGGTACCCAGACTAGTCCTGTTATAGACTGGTACCCAGACTAGTCCTGTTATAGACTGGTACCCAGACTAGTCCTGTTATAGACTGGTACCCAGACTAGTCCTGTTATAGACTGGTACCCAGACTAGTCCTGTTATAGACTGGTACCCAGACTAGTCCTGTCCTGTTATAGAGCCCTGTGTTATTCTGGATAGTCCTGTTATAGACTGGTACCCAGAGTCCACTGTTATCTTACCCAGACTAGTCCTGTTATAGACTGTTCACCAGTCCTGTTTATCCCAGATATTCACCCCTCACCCAGACAAGTCACTGCAGAATTACCCAACAAGGCCCTTCTAATAGACTAGTCCTGAAAACCACATCCTGTTTTGTTGATCAATTGGACACGTGTGTCCTGAAAGACTGGTACCCCCACTGCAGAATTAAACTGGCTCCTTTCCAAGTCAATTTGTGTGTGTGTGTGTGTGTGTACCCAGTGTGTGTGTGTGTGTGTGTGTGTGACTAGTGTGTGTGTGTGTGTAGTGTGTGTGTGTGTGTGTGTGTGATAGTCCTGTTGTGTGTGTGTGTGTGTGTGTGTGTGTGTGTCCTGTGTGTGTGTGTGTGTGTGTGTGTGTGTGTGTGTGTGTGATAGACTGGTGTGTGTGTGTGTGTATAGACTGGTGACTAGTCCTGTTATAGACTGGTTTTTGTATAGGTGTGTCAGACTAGTGTGTGTGTGTGTGTGTGTCCTGTGTCTGTGTGTGATATGTGTGTGTGTGCTTCTGTGTGTGTGTGTGTGTGTGTGTGATATTTGTGTGGGTGTCTGTGTGTGTGTGTGTGTGTGTGTGTGTGTGTGTGTGTGTGTGTGTGTGTGTGTGTGTGTGTGTGTGTGTGTGTGTGTGTGTGTGTGTGTGTGTGTGTGTGTGTGTGTGTGTGTGTGTGTGTGTGATATTTGTGTGACTGGTGTGTGTCTGTGTGTGTGTGTGTGTGTGTGTGTGTGTGTGTGTGTGTGTGTGTGTGTGTGTGTGTGTGTGTGTGTGTGTGTGTGTGTGTGTGTGTGTGTGTGTGTGTGTGTGTAGACATCTATCTGTGTCTGCTTGTGTGTATTCACTGGTAGACAAAGGAGCAAAATGACCTCAAGGTTTCCCTGTAGCCTCTCTGCACTCCTTCACACTGATAGAGGTGTGTGTGTGTAGTCCTGTTGTTGTTAGTCGAGAGGGACTGAAGAGTTGAGAGTGCTAAATAAAAGCCTTGAAAGTGTCTTCTGTTAGCATTGCCCAAGGCTCACAGGCTTCACATAATGACTCCTATGGGGTCGTAGGTCAGGCCAGTGCTGGTCAAAGTGAACATCTCTCTCTCTGTCTCTGGTGTCACTGGAGGCTTGGAGGTCTGTGACATTTTCTAAAAAAGGGTTTTCAGCTTTGTTGCCCCCACCGTGAAATCGTGGGAAAGGACTGTGGCCAAGTGGCTGGCCTTTCGACAATCTCAACGTTCAATACGGACTGGTTGCTAGTTGCAAATTAGTTGTTGGAAATAACATGAATATGTTCCATGACAACATGTGGAGACTTCAAAATGGAATTAGAATTGCATTATGTATTTAGTTGGAGAATGTAGACATGAGCTAGGAACAGACTGGTTTGTGTGTGGGAAAAAAAAGTTGCTTAGCAACCGGATAGCAAAGTGTTCTGTCATTAAAAAAAAAGTTATAGATTTGTAAAAATTAGCATAATAGTTGTGATTGGAGGATAGCTGTGAGGGTGATCGAATCAGGATCATATCCTCTCTTGTCCTGGTTAAATGGTAGAATGGCTAGTCTCTTTGGTCCACAATGCTGCACAGTGCCTCTAAAAGGTGGATTTCTCTGCTATGTGTTTGTCAATTCATATATTAGCCTTTTCTGAGACTCACTTAGAAAGTGTGTTTGATGACACTGCAGTAGCAATACAAGGATATAACATCTATAGAAGAGACATACATGCTTATGGGGAGATGTTGTGGTATATCTTCAGAGCCACATCCCTGTAATGCTTAGAGAATGGTCCTTCTGTAGCTCAGTTGGTAGAGCATGGCGCTTGTAACGCCAGGGTAGTGTGTTCGATCCCCGGGACCACCCATACGTAGAATGTATGCACACATGACTGTAAGTTGCTTTGGATAAAAGCGTCTGCTAAATGGCATATATTATTATTATTATCATATATTAATGCTTAGAGAAGATCTTATGTGAAGTGTTATCGAAGTGTTGTGGTTGCAGGTTCACTTGGCACATCTAAAGCCTTTGTTTTTGGATGTTGCTATAGGATACCAAGTGCTGACTCGTCTCTCTAGTATCTAAATAATATGTGTGAAATTATTGATCGTGTAAACAGAGAGGTCTACTTCCTTGCATTTTGACTGGTTTTCATCAAGCTGCTCACTGTAACAGTGCCAGTAATCTGGTTCAGGTTATTAACCAACCCACTCAACAGGAAGCTTCTCACTGTAACCAGTGTCTGTAATCTGGTTCAGGTTATTAATCAACAGGAAGCTTCTCACTGTAACCAGTGTCTGTAATCTGGTTCAGGTTATTAATCAACCCACTCAAAAGGAAGCTTCTCACTGTAACCAGTGTCTGTAATCTGGTTCAGGTTATTAATCAACCCTCTCAACAGGAAGCTTCTCACTGTAACCAGTGTCTGTAATCTGGTTCAGGTTATTAATCAACCCACTCAACAGGAAGCTTCTCACTGTAACCAGTGTCTGTAATCTGGTTCAGGTTATTAACCAACCCACTCAACAGGAAGCTTCTCACTGTAACCAGTGTCTGTAATCTGGTTCAGGTTATTAATCAACCCACTCAACAGGAAGCTTCTCACTGTAACCAGTGTCTGTAATCTGGTTCAGGTTATTAATCAACCCACTCAACAGGAAGCTTCTCACTGTAACCAGTGTCTGTAATCTGGTTCAGGTTATTAATCAACCCACTCAACAGGAAGCTTCTCACTGTAACCAGTGCCTGTAATCTGGTTCAGGTTATTAATCAACAGGAAGCTTCTCACTGTAACCAGTGTCTGTAATCTGGTTCAGGTTATTAATCAACCCACTCAACAGGAAGCTTCTCACTGTAACCAGTGTCTGTAATCTGGTTCAGGTTATTAATCAACCCACTCAACAGGAAGCTTCTCACTGTAACCAGTGTCTGTAATCTGGTTCAGGTTATTAATCAACCCACTCAACAGGAAGCTTCTCACTGTAACCAGTGTCTGTAATCTGGTTCAGGTTATTAATCAACCCACTCAACAGGAAGCTTCTCACTGTAACCAGTAATCTGGTTCAGGTTATTAATCAACCCACTCAACAGGAAGCTTCTCACTGTAACCAGTGCCTGTAATCTGGTTCAGGTTATTAATCAACCCACTCAACAGGAAGCTTCTCACTGTAACCATTGTCTGTAATCTGGTTCAGGTTATTAATCAACCCACTCAACAGGAAGCTTCTCACTGTAACCAGTGTCTGTAATCTGGTTCAGGTTATTAATCAAATCAACAGGAAGCTTCTCACTGTAACCAGTGTCTGTAATCTGGTTCAGGTTATTAATCAACCCACTCAACAGGAAGCTTCTCACTGTAACCAGTGTCTGTAATCTGGTTCAGGTTATTAATCAACCCACTCAACAGGAAGCTTCTCACTGTAACCAGTGTCTGTAATCTGGTTCAGGTTATTAATCAACCCTCTCAACAGGAAGCTTCTCACTGTAACCAGTAATCTGGTTCAGGTTATTAATCAACCCACTCAACAGGAAGCTTCTCACTGTAACCAGTGTCTGTAATCTGGTTCAGGTTATTAATCAACCCACTCAACAGGAAGCTTCTCACTGTAACCAGTGTCTGTAATCTGGTTCAGGTTATTAATCAACCCACTCAACAGGAAGCTTCTCACTGTAACCAGTGTCTGTAATCTGGTTCAGGTTATTAATCAACCCTCTCAACAGGAAGCTTCTCACTGTAACCAGTAATCTCGTTCAGGTTATTAATCAAGGTGTTTACTACAGGGACAAAATCATCCACATGTATTGATCACATTTTTACTAATACTAGAAATTTGTTCTAAAGCTGTATCTGAACCATTGGATGCAGTGATCACAATATAGTGGATATATACAGGAAAGACAAAGTTCCAACAGCTGGGCCCTAAATAGTGTAGAGATCAGACAAAATATTTAACTGTGACTCTTATGTGGATGATGTTAAACATATTTGTTGGTCTGATGTGATTAAAATGGAGCTGCACTTGATGAATTTATAAAATGTATTTTTCCAATTATTGTTAAACATGCAACTGTTAACTGTTAAGAAACAGGCTCCAAGGATTGATGCTGATTTAAAAAATAAAACTTTATAGTTGAAAGGGAAAAGGAGAGGCTGCACATCTGACTGTCTTACATCTGACTGTCTTACATCTGACTGTCTTACATCTGACTGTCTTACATCTGACTGTCTTACATCTGACTGTCTTACATCTGACTGTCTTACATCTGACTGTTTTACATCTGACTGTCTTACATCTGACAGTCTTACATCTGACTGTCTTACATCTGACTGTCTTACATCTGACAGTCTTACTTACTGAAAATTGAGAAATCTAGTAACTAAACTAAACTCGACAGAAAGTAGAAGAAGGTGTATCATGAAGTTGACATCATAAATATAAAGAATAATGGAGAAAAAAAATATATATTGGCAGAAAGACAAGTTCAACTCCACCTTTTATAGAATCAGATGGCTTATTCATCACAAAAACCATTTGATGTTGCCAATTAGTTTAACTTCATTGAAACGAACAATGAGCCACTGAACTCATGGCACGAAAAAACATACTGAAGTAAAGCATTGAAAGTTAGAATTTTGTCCAGTTAGTGTGGGAACAATTATTATAGTTATCGATCAATAATGACAAACCTCCTGGCAGCGGACTCTATAGCCACTCCAAGGCCTTGACTTGTTCTAACAGCTGTCCTATCATATCATATATGTCTCTTAGCAACGTTTTTTCAGCTGAATCTGGTAATGCGGCTGTGAACAAGTTCAGGAGACTATATTACTTGGTGTTACCTTAGATTGTAAACTGTAAATATCAAAACATATAGTTTCAATGGTTGTAAAGATGGGGGGAGGTCTTTTCAGTAGTATAGATGAGGAGAGGTCTGTCTGTAATAAAGAGATGGGGAGAGGTCTGTCTGTAATAAAGAGATGGGGGGAGGTCTTTTCAGTAGTATAGATGAGGAGAGGTCTATCTATAATGAAGAGATAGTATAGGGGAGGTCTTTTCAGTAGTATAGATGAGGAGAGGTCTATCTATAATGAAGAGATGGGGGAGGTCTTGTCAGTAGTATAGATGAGGAGAGGTCTGTCTGTAATAAAGAGATGGGGGAGGTCTTTTCAGTAGTATAGATGGGGAGAGGTCTGTCTGTAATATAGAGATGGGGGAGGTCTTTTCAGTAGTATAGATGAGGAGAGGTCTATCTATAATGAAGAGATGGGGGAGGTCTTTTCAGTAGTATAGATGGGGAGAGGTCTATCTATAATGAAGAGATGGGGGAGGTCTTGTCAGTAGTATAGATGAGGAGAGGTCTGTCTGTAATATAGAGATGGGGGAGGTCTTTTCAGTAGTATAGATGGGGAGAGGTCTGTCTGTAATATAGAGATGGGGGAGGTCTTTTCAGTAGTATAGATGGGGAGAGGTCTGTCTGTAATATAGAGATAAAGAGGGGGAGGTCTTTTCAGTAGTATAGATGGGGAGAGGTCTGTCTGTAATAAAGAGATAAAGAGGGGGAGGTCTTTTCAGTAGTATAGATGGGGAGAGGTCTGTCTGTAATAAAGAGATGGGGGAGGTCTTTCAGTAGTATAGATGGGGAGAGGTCTGTCTGTAATAAAGAGATGATGGGGAGAGGTCTGTCTGTAATAAAGAGATGGGGGAGATAAAGAGATGGGGAGGTCTGTCTGTCTGTAATAAAGAGATGGGGGAGGTCTTTTCAGTAGTATAGATGAGGAGAGGTCTGTCTGTAATAAAGAGATGGGGGAGGTCTTTCAGTAGTATAGATGAGGAGAGGTCTGTCTGTAATAAAGAGATGGGGGAGGTCTTTTCAGTAGTATAGATGAGGAGAGGTCTATCTATAATGAAGAGATGGGGGAGGTCTTTTCAGTAGTATAGATGAGGAGAGGTCTGTCTGTAATAAAGAGATGGGGGAGGTCTTTTCAGTAGTATAGATGAGGAGAGGTCTGTCTGTAATAAAGAGATGGGGAGGTCTTTTCAGTAGTATAGATGAGGAGAGGTCTGTCTGTAATAAAGAGATGGGGGGAGGTCTTTCAGTAGTATAGATGAGGAGAGGTCTGTCTGTAATAAAGAGATGGGGGGAGGTCTTTTCAGTAGTATAGATGAGGAGAGGTCTATCTATAATGAAGAGATGGGGGGAGGTCTTTTCAGTAGTATAGATGAGGAGAGGTCTGTCTGTAATAAAGAGATGGGGGGAGGTCTTTCAGTAGTATAGATGAGGAGAGGTCTGTCTGTAATAAAGAGATGGGGGGAGGTCTTTTCAGTAGTATAGATGAGGAGAGGTCTGTCTGTAATAAAGAGATGCTCTGCTTTTTTGACTCCACACTCCACAAAGCAAGTCCTGCCGGCTCTAGTTGTTTCTTATCTTGATTATTGTCCAGTCGGGTGGTGCAACGTGTCACGCTGTCACGTTCTGACCTTAGTTCCTTTATTATGTCTGTGTGTTAGTGTGGTCAGGGCGTGAGTTGGGGTGGGTGGTCTATGTTCTTTTTTCTATGTTGTATTTCTGTGTTTGGCCTGGTATGGTTCTCAATCAGAGGCAGCTGTCGATCATTGTCTCTGATTGAGAATCATACTTAGGTAGCCTGGTTTCCCCATGTTGGTTGTGGGTGAATATTTTCCCTGTCTGTGTTTGGCCTGGTTTGGTTCTCAATCAGATGCAGCTGTCGATCGTTGTCTCTGATTGAGAATCATACTTAGGTAGCCTGTTTTCCCCATGTTGGTTGTGGGTGATTATTTTCACTGTCTGTGTTTGCGCCATACTGTGTCGGTTTCCATTTATTCTCTTATTCTTTTGTATTCTGTGTTCAGTTATATTTCATAAAAATTATATTATGGACACTTATCACGCTGCACCTCCTCTTCTCCTTCACCAGACGAAAACCGTTACACACGCCCTGACCTTAGAGAGACTTTTTATTTCTCTATTTGGTTAGGTCGGGGTGTGATTTGGGTGGGCATTCTAGTTTTTCTATTTCTTTGTTGGCCAGGTATGGTTCCCAATCAGAGGCAGCTGTCTATTGTTGTCTCTGATTGGGGATCCTACTTAGGCAGCCTTGTTTCTCACCTTTAGTTTGTGGGATCTTGGTTTTTGTGTCGTGCCTGTGAGCAATCCAATCGTTACGTCTCGTTTGCTGTTTATTGTTTTTGTTGGTGAGTTTAATTTAAATGAACATGTGGAGCTCTATGTACGCTGCTCATTCAGAAGATCGTGACACAACGAAAGACCTAGTTAAGCTGCAGCTGGCCCAGAACAGAGCGGCATGTTTTGCTCTTAATTGTAATCAGAGGGCTGATATAAATACTATGCTGCCAGTCTCTCTTGGCTCAGAGTTGAGAAGAGATCGACTCTCTTCTTATTTTTTTCTAAGAAACATCAATGTGTTGAAAATCCCAAATTGTTTACGTAGTCACCTTACACACAGCTCTGACACACACACACTTATCCCACCAGACCCCTCAGGGATCTTTCCCCAAATCCAGAGTCATTCTTGCATGGAACTACCTTCCATCTCATATAAACAGCAAACCTTCTTTTTAATAACAGATAAAAGCAACACCTCGCGGCACAACTCCTCTCCCCCTATTTGACCCAGATAATTTGTTGCTACGTGTGCCTTTTATTTTTATTGAGGTATTCCTGTCCTTGAGCTGTTCTTGTCTATTGACGTTCTGCATTATGTTTCATGTTTTTTGTGTGCGGACCCCAGGAAGAGTAGCTTCCGCTTTCGCAACAGCTAATGGGGATCCTAATAAAATACCGTAAATATCAAATACCAAACTGTCTAGCCGAGCTGGTTCTTTAAACTGTGCTTGTGTTGTATGATGGGTAATCTGACCTGAAGTATTTGCAGCTACTTGTACCCGCTACAGTTGCTTTGGCTGTTAATTTAAATAAATAAAATTTAGATCTCTTAGTATATATGTAAGTAGTTATCTTACTATATATTCATAATGTATCTCAGAGTAAGAGAGCTGATTTAGGATCAGGTCCTCCCTTGACCTTTTAATCTATTTAATACGATCTAAACTGATCCTAGATCAGCCCTTCTAAGCTTTGTGAAATCTGGTCTAGGACTCTGTAAGCCTTCGTCCGTCCTGCCCGTCTTCTATCACGTTGCTGTTTGCTGAACGTTCCCAGCTGTATGTTTCTGATGACTTGTCTCCTTTCTGTCTTTCCATAGGTTGACAGGGTTCCAGCTGCCCTCGCCCATAGTGAGCACAGGACCCAGGCTCACACTGTGGCTGCTGTCAGACTATGCTGTCAGTGGACAAGGCTTCAAGGCCATCTATGAAGGTAACGTCTTATACTGAAATAAAATCAAAACCTATAGAGGTAACATATGCCTCCCTCTCTCGCTCTCGCTCTCCCTCTCTCTCTTGCTCTCTCTCTCTCCCTCCTTCTATCCTCCCTCCCTCTCTCCTTCTCCCTCTGCCTATCCCTCTCCCTCTCCCTCCCTCTCTCTCCTCTCTCTCTCTCCCTCTCTCCTCTCCCTCCCTCTCTCCCCCTCCCTCTCCCTCCCTCTCTCCCCCTCCCTCCCTCCCTCCCCTCTCCCTCCCTCTCCTCCTCCCTCCCTCTCGCTCTCTCCCTCTCTCCCTCTCTCTCCCTCCCTCTCTCTCCCCCTCCCTCCCCTCCCCCTCTCCCCTCCCTTCCTCTCTCCCTCCCTCTCCCTCTCTCCCTCCCTCTCTTTTCTCTCTCTCTCTCCTCCCTCTCCCTCTCTCCCTCCCCTCTCTCTCTCTCTCTCCCTCCTTCTCTCCCCTCTCCCTCTCTCCCTCCCTCTCCCTCTCTCCCCCTCCCTCCCTCTCTCCCTCCCTCTCCCTCTCTCCCTCCCTCTCGTCTGTGAGTACTCTCCCTCTCCCTCTCCCTCTGCCTATCACTCTCTCCCTCCCTCTCTCGCTCTCTCGCTCTGTACTCTCTCCCTCTCTTTTCTCTCTCCCTCTCTCATTCTCTCCCTCTCTTTTCTCTCTCCCTCTCCCTCCCTCTCCCTCTCACTCTCTCCCTCTCTTTTCTCTCTCCCTCTCTCACTCTCTCCCTCTCTTTTCTCTCTCCCTCTCTCTCCCTCCCTCTCCCTCTCTCCCTCCCTCTCTCTCTCTCCCTCTCTCACTCTCTCCCTCTTTTCTCTCTCCCTGACGTTAATGTTCTCATTCTCTGTCTCTCCCTGTAATCTACCTTCTTCTCCTCGTTCTAGTCTGTGAGTACTCCATTACTGGTTCCTTTGACATCTCTGGGCACCGTCCCTAAGTCCCAAGACGTAAAGCTTCCACCTTCACAAAGCCCCTTCAGTAGATATAATGACGTAAAACATCAGGAAAGCAGGTCAACAATGCATTCACCTCTGAGCACATCCCATCGTACAGACAATATAGTGTAACCTACTGTACTCCTAGGGCTGTGGCGGGCTTGACATTTTGTCAGCTGGTAACAGTCATGCAAATAACTGCTGGTCATTAACATGAACAAATGAAGTATCTCATGTAGTAGTATCTCATGTAGTAGTATCTCATATAGTATCTCATGTAGTAGTATCTCATATAGTAGTATCTCATGTAGTAGTATCTCATGTAGTATCTCATATAGTATCTCATGTAGTAGTATCTCATATAGTAGTATCTCATGTAGTAGTATCTCATATAGTAGTATCTCATGTAGTAGTATCTCATATAGTAGTATCTCATATAGTAGTATCTCATATAGTAGTATCTCATATAGTAGTATCTCATATAGTAGTATCTCATATAGTAGTATCTCATATAGTAGTATCTCATATAGTAGTATCTCATATAGTAGTATCTCATATAGTAGTATCTCATGTAGTATCTCATGTAGTAGTATCTCATGTAGTATCTCATGTAGTAGTATCTCATATAGTATCTCATGTAGTAGTATCTCATATAGTATCTCATGTAGTAGTATCTCATATAGTTTCTCATGTAGTAGTATCTCATGTAGTAGTATCTCATGTAGTAGTATCTCATATAGTAGTATCTCATATAGTATCTCATGTAGTAGTATCTCATGTAGTAGTATCTCATGTAGTAGTATCTCATGTAGTAGTATCTCATGTAGTAGTATCTCATGTAGTAGTATCTCATGTAGTAGTATCTCATGTAGTAGTATCTCATATAGTAGTATCTCATGTAGTAGTATCTCATGTAGAAGTATCTCATGTAGTAGTATCTCATATAGTAGTATCTCATATAGTAGTATCTCATGTAGTAGTATCTCATATAGTATCTCATATAGTAGTATCTCATATAGTAGTATCTCATGTAGTAGTATCTCATATAGTATCTCATATAGTATCTCATATAGTAGTATCTCATGTAGTAGTATCTCATGTAGTAGTATCTCATATAGTATCTCATGTAGTAGTATCTCATGTAGTAGTATCTCATGTAGTAGTATCTCATATAGTATCTCATGTAGTAGTATCTCATGTAGTAGTATCTCATGTAGTAGTATCTCATGTAGTAGTATCTCATGTAGTAGTATCTCATGTAGTAGTATCTCATGTAGTAGTATCTCATATAGTAGTATCTCATATAGTAGTATCTCATGTAGTAGTATCTCATGTAGTAGTATCTCATGTAGAAGTATCTCATGTAGTAGTATCTCATATAGTAGTATCTCATGTAGTAGTATCTCATATAGTAGTATCTCATGTAGTAGTATCTCATATAGTAGTATCTCATGTAGTAGTATCTCATATAGTATCTCATGTAGTAGTATCTCATATAGTATCTCATGTAGTAGTATCTCATATAGTATCTCATGTAGTAGTATCTCATATAGTATCTCATGTAGTAGTATCTCATATAGTATCTCATGTAGTAGTATCTCATATAGTATCTCATGTAGTAGTATCTCATGTAGTAGTATCTCATGTAGTAGTATCTCATGTAGTAGTATCTCATGTAGTAGTATCTCATATAGTATCTCATGTAGTAGTATCTCATATAGTATCTCATGTAGTAGTATCTCATATAGTATCTCATGTAGTAGTATCTCATATAGTATCTCATGTAGTAGTATCTCATATAGTATCTCATGTAGTAGTATCTCATGTAGTAGTATCTCATGTAGTAGTATCTCATATAGTATCTCATATAGTATCTCATGTAGTAGTATCTCATGTAGTAGTATCTCATATAGTATCTCATGTAGTAGTATCTCATGTAGTAGTATCTCATGTAGTAGTATCTCATGTAGTAGTATCTCATGTAGTAGTATCTCATGTAGTAGTATCTCATGTAGAAGTATCTCATGTAGTAGTATCTCATATAGTATCTCATGTAGTAGTATCTCATGTAGTAGTATCTCATGTAGTAGTATCTCATGTAGTAGTATCTCATATAGTAGTATCTCATGTAGTAGTATCTCATATAGTAGTATCTCATGTAGTAGTATCTCATATAGTAGTATCTCATGTAGTAGTATCTCATGTAGAAGTATCTCATGTAGTAGTATCTCATATAGTATCTCATGTAGTAGTATCTCATGTAGTAGTATCTCATGTAGTAGTATCTCATGTAGTAGTATCTCATGTAGTAGTATCTCATGTAGTAGTATCTCATGTAGTAGTATCTCATGTAGTAGTATCTCATGTAGTATCTCATAGTATCTCATGTAGTAGTATCTCATGTAGTATCATGTAGTAGTATAGTAGTATCTCATGTAGTAGTATCTCATGTAGTAGTATCTCATATAGTATCTCATGTAGTAGTATCTCATGTAGTATCTCATGTAGTAGTATCTCATGTAGTAGTATCTCATGTAGTAGTATCTCATGTAGTAGTATCTCATATAGTATCTCATGTAGTAGTATCTCATATAGTAGTATCTCATGTAGTAGTATCTCATGTAGTAGTATCTCATGTAGTAGTATCTCATATAGTAGTATCTCATGTAGTAGTATCTCATGTAGTAGTATCTCATGTAGTAGTATCTCATGTAGTAGTATCTCATATAGTAGTATCTCATGTAGTAGTATCTCATATAGTAGTATCTCATGTAGTAGTATCTCATATAGTAGTATCTCATAGTAGTAGTATCTCATATAGTAGTATCTCATATCTAGTATCTCATGTAGTAGTATCTCATATGTAGTATCTCATAGTAGTAGTATCTCATATAGTATCTCATGTAGTAGTATCTCATATAGTATCTCATGTAGTAGTATCTCATGTAGTAGTATCTCATGTATAGTATCTCATGTAGTAGTATCTCATATAGTATCTCATGTAGTATCTAGTATCTCATGTAGTATCTCATGTAGTAGTATCTCATGTAGTAGTATCTCATATAGTATCTCATGTAGTAGTATCTCATATCTCAGTAGTATCTCATGTAGTAGTATCTCATATAGTATCTCATGTAGAAGTATCTCATGTAGTATCTAGTATCTCATATAGTAGTATCTCATATAGTAGTATCTCATGTAGTAGTATCTCATGTAGTAGTATCTCATATAGTAGTATCTCATGTAGTAGTATCTCATATAGTATCTCATATAGTAGTATCTCATATAGTAGTATCTCATATAGTATCTCATATAGTATCTCATGTAGTAGTATCTCATATAGTAGTATCTCATATAGTATCTCATATAGTATCTCATATAGTAGTATCTCATGTAGTATCTCATATAGTATCTCATATAGTAGTATCTCATATAGTAGTATCTCATATAGTATCTCATATAGTATCTCATGTAGTAGTATCTCATAGCCCACAAGCCACTGTTGCAGACCTTTGGAACATCTACATTTTATAATGTATATCCATGTGTAACATAGGCTTCATCTTTACAATAAATCCATTATTTATTTTAGGCAAGTCTAAAGAAACATTAGCCTATGATATGATATGATATACACTAGTTTGATATGAAGGACATTTTCATAGGGACGGAATAGTATATTCCTGATCTGGCTGTGCCGTATGGCTGTGGGCTACATTAGGGTCCTGATCTGGCTGTGGGCTACATTAGGGGCCTGATCTGGCTGTGGGCTACATTAGGTCCTGATCTGGCTGTGGGCTACATTAGGGTCCTGATCTGGCTGTGGGCTACATTAGGTCCTGATCTGGCTGTGGGCTACATTAGGTCCTGATCTGGCTGTGGGCTACATTAGGTCCTGATCTGGCTGTGGGCTACATTAGGTCCTGATCTGGCTGTGGGCTACATTAGGTCCTGATCTCGCTGTGGGCTACATTAGGGGCCTGATCTGGCTGTGCCAAATGGCTGTGGGCTACATTAGGGTCCTGATCTGGCTGTGGGCTACATTAGGTTCCTGATCTGGCTGTGGGCTACATTAGGGGCCTGATCTGGCTGTGCCAAATGGCTGTGGGCTACACTAGTTCATTTAGTTGTCCTTATGTTAGGTCCTGATCTGGCTGTGCCATATGGCTGTGGGCTACACTAGTTCATTTAGTTGTCCTTATGTTAGGTCCTGATCTGGCTGTGGGCTACACTAGTTCATTTAGTTGTCCTTATGTTAGGCCCTGATCTGGCTGTGCCATATGGCTGTGGGCTACACTAGTTCATTTAGCAGACAAACAATTTCTGAGGGAGTGTGCACATTCTGTGTTGAGCAGTTAACAAAGTGATAATTTGAAACAGGTTCCCCTATATGCATTAATTTAGAGTTATTTATTAAACTTCAGTTGTGATACAATCCGTAGGCTATATGTTATGATTTCTAATACATTCTAGCATGATGTGACTATTTGAAAGAAAAAAAAACTCACATGAAAGGAATGCGCTCTGCTCTGTTTCTTGTGCAGGCTGTACACACTTCATCAGTCTCTCATTCACAGTTTGGCAATATATTGATAATATTCTCTACACATCAGACTATTCTCAATTTAATCTGTTTTTTACATATTTCCTACTGATATAGATGTGGACAAACCTTTTTTAAGACTGTCCCACATAAAACAAAGTACTCAACACTAGAATAGAGAAGAGAGGATTCCTGCTGTTACGTTTATAACAGGTAGACTACACCAGTTGTAATGCGGATGAATGTGTTGAACCTCTCTAGGGTATGTGGGTTAGCTGTCTCTTCTCCTTGAACCTCTCTAGGGTATGTGGGTTAGCTGTCTCTTCTCCTTGAACCTCTCTAGGGTATGTGGGTTAGCTGTCTCTTCTCCTTTAATCTCTCTATTGGGTTAGCTGTCTCTTCTCCTTGAACCTCACTAGGGTATGTGGGTTAGCTGTCTCTTCTCCTTGAACCTCTCTATTGGGTTAGCTGTCTCTTCTCCTTGAACCTCTCTAGGGTATGTGGGTTAGCTGTCTCTTCTCCTTTAACCTCTCTATTGGGTTAGCTGCCTCTTCTCCTTGAACCTCTCTAGGGTATGTGGGTTAGCTGTCTCTTCTCCTTGAACCTCTCTAGGGTATGTGGGTTAGCTGTCTCTTCTCCTTGAACCTCTCTAGGGTATGTGGGTTAGCTGTCTCTTCTCCTTTAACATCTCTAGGGTATGTGGGTTAGCTGTCTCTTCTCCTTTAACCTCTCTATTGGGTTAGCTGTCTCTTCTCCTTGAACCTCTCTAGGGTATGTGGGTTAGCTGTCTCTTCTCCTTGAACCTCTCTAGGGTATGTGGGTTAGCTGTCTCTTCTCCTTGAACCTCTCTAGGGTATGTGGGTTAGCTGTCTCTTCTCCTTGAACCTCTCTAGGGTATGTGGGTTAGCTGTCTCTTCTCCTTGAACCTCTCTAGGGTATGTGGGTTAGCTGTCTCTTCTCCTTTAACATCTCTAGGGTATGTGGGTTAGCTGTCTCTTATCCTTTAACCTCTCTATTGGGTTAGCTGTCTCTTCTCCTTGAACCTCTCTAGGGTATGTGGGTTAGCTGTCTCTTCTCCTTGAACCTCTCTAGGGTATGTGGGTTAGCTGTCTCTTCTCCTTGAACCTCTCTAGGGTATGTGGGTTAGCTGTCTCTTCTCCTTGAACCTCTCTAGGGTATGTCGGTTAGCTGTCTCTTCTCATTGAACCTCTCTAGGGTATGTGGGTTAGCTGTCTCTTCTCCTTGAACCTCTCTAGGGGATGTGGGTTAGCTGTCTCTTCTCCTTTAACCTCTCTATTGGGTTAGCTGTCTCTTCTCCTTGAACCTCTCTAGGGTATGTGGGTTAGCTGTCTCTTCTCCTTGAACCTCTCTAGGGTATGTGGGTTAGCTGTCTCTTCTCCTTGAACCTCTCTAGGGTATGTGGGTTAGCTGTCTCTTCTCCTTGAACCTCTCTAGGGTATGTGGGTTAGCTGTCTCTTCTCCTTGAACCTCTCTAGGGTATGTGGGTTAGCTGTCTCTTCTCCTTGAACCTCTCTAGGGTATGTGGATTAGCTGGTGATGGAGTCCAGGTGAGTGTCATTATGCTCGTCACGTTGGTGGTAGGTGTGTGCCCTAGCGAGCAGCCTGGTAACCTAGAGGCCGTAGAGGGAGAACATAGTCACTGCCTGTTGACCTAGAGGCCAGAGAGGGAGGACACGTGACAGCCTGGTGACCTAGAGGCCGGAGAGGGAGGACACGTGACAGCCTGGTGACCTAGAGGCCGGAGAGGGAGGACACGTGACAGCCTGGTGACCTAGAGGCCGGAGATGGAGAACATGTGACAGCCTGGTGACCTAGAGCCCGGAGATGGAGAACACGTGACAGCCTGGTGACCTAGAGGCCGGAGAGGGAGGACACGTGACAGCCTGGTGACCTAGAGGCCGGAGAGGGAGGACACGTGACAGCCTGGTGACCTAGAGGCCAGAGAGGGAGAACATAGTCACTGCCTGGTGACCTAGAGTCCAGAGAGGGAGGACACGTGACAGCCTGGTGACCTAGAGGCCAGAGAGGGAGAACACATGACAGCCTGGTGACCTAGAGGCCAGAGAGGGAGGACACGTGACAGCCTGGTGACCTAGAGACCGGAGAGGGAGGACACGTGACAGCCTGGTGACCTAGAGGCCGGAGAGGGAGAACATAGTCACTGCCTGTTGACCTAGAGGCCGGAGAGGGAGAACATAGTCACTGCCTGTTGACCTAGAGGCCGGAGAGGGAGAACATGTGACAGCCTGGTGACCTAGAGGCCGGAGATGGAGAACATGTGACAGCCTGGTGACCTAGAGACCGGAGAGGGAGAACATAGTCACTGCCTGGTGACCTAGAGGCCGGAGAGGGAGAACATGTGACAGCCTGGTGACCTAGAGGCCGGAGAGGGAGAACATGTGACAGCCTGGTGACCTAGAGGCCGGAGAGGGAGAACATGTGACAGCCTGGTGACCTAGAGACCAGAGAGGGAGGACACGTGACAGCCTGGTGACCTAGAGGCCGGAGAGGGAGGACACGTGACAGCCTGGTGACCTAGAGGCCGGAGAGGGAGGACACGTGACAGCCTGTTGACCTAGAGGCCGGAGAGGGAGGACACGTGACAGCCTGGTGACCTAGAGACCAGAGAGGGAGAACATGTGACAGCCTGGTGACCTAGAGACCAGAGAGGGAGAACATAGTCACTGCCTGTTGACCTAGAGGCCGGAGAGGGAGAACATAGTCACTGCCTGTTGACCTAGAGGCCGGAGAGGGAGAACATAGTCACTGCCTGGTGACCTAGAGGCCGGAGAGGGAGAACACGTGACAGCCTGGTGACCTAGAGACCAGAGAGGGAGAACATAGTCACTGCCTGGTGACCTAGAGACCAGAGAGGGAGAACACGTGACAGCCTGTTGACCTAGAGGCCAGAGAGGGAGAACATAGTCACTGCCTGGTGACCTAGAGGCCGGAGAGGGAGGACACGTGACAGCCTGGTGACCTAGAGGCCGGAGAGGGAGAACATGTGACAGCCTGGTGACCTAGAGGCCGGAGATGGAGTCCAACTTGACAAGCTGTAGAAAACTGATGGGATCCTCCACTTTTTAACATTTTCCACCTGCAGAAATGTGATCAACATCATAAACAATCCCTATTAAAATCTGTTTGAGATAAAGATGGTTTCTTTGCGTCCTCCAATATGCCCCTTCCTCATCTGCGTTGAAAGGTGGTAGAGCGAGAGCTGTTTTTGTCAGACCATGAGACATCCCGACATCCATTTGGTCTTCTCACGAAAACGACTTGTAGTGTCGGTTTGACCTACAAACTGTTATGAAAGATGAGTCTCTTGCTCACTCCGTTTTCATCTAGGACGCCTACAAGACTCACAAGACTCTTCCGAAGGTCCCCGTTACCTGTGAAAAAAAAAATGTATGGAATTACATTTGGAGATAAATTAGTACCTAAAATAAGGACATCCTGGTCTTTCTCGTATCTCTCAAATAAAGTCCAGACACTTCAAAACAAGAGGGTTAGTAGAGGCCATCAAAACACTGTTTCTCTCTGCAATTGCAGAGAATAGCCAAAAGAAAGAACATATGGGCTTATAGGAACACGTATTTCATTCCATGCATCAAACTGTTATGACAGGCCACCAGGCCATTAGGACCTGATGGAGGGACAATAGAGCCCTGAGTACCAGGCCATTAGGACCTGATGGAGGGACAATAGAGCCCTGAGTACCAGGCCATTAGGACCTGATGGAGGGACAATAGAGCCCTGAGTACCAGGCCATTAGGACCTGATGGAGGGACAATAGAGCCCTGAGTACCAGGCCATTAGGACCTGATGGAGGGACAATAGAGCCCTGAGTACCAGGCCATTAGGACCTGATGGAGGGACAATAGAGCCTGAGTACCAGGCCAATAGGACCTGATGGAGGGACAATAGAGCCCTGAGTACCAGGCCATTAGGACCTGATGGAGGGACAATAGAGCCCTGAGTACCAGGCCATTAGGACCTGATGGAGGGACAATAGAGCCCTGAGTACCAGGCCATTAGGACCTGATGGAGGGACAATAGAGCCCTGAGTACCAGGCCATTAGGACCTGATGGAGGGACAATAGAGCCCTGAGTACCAGGCCATTAGGACCTGATGGAGGGACAATAGAGCCCTGAGTACCAGGCCATTAGGACCTGATGGAGGGACAATAGAGCCCTGAGTACCAGGCCATTAGGACCTGATGGAGGGACAATAGAGCCCTGAGTACCAGGCCATTAGGACCTGATGGAGGGACAATAGAGCCCTGAGTACCAGGCCATTAGGACCTGATGGAGGGACAATAGAGCCCTGAGTACCAGGCCATTAGGACCTGATGGAGGGACAATAGAGCCCTGAGTACCAGGCCATTAGGACCTGATGGAGGGACAATAGAGCCCTGAGTACCAGGCCATTAGAACCTGATGGAGGGACAATAGAGCCCTGAGTACCAGGCCATTAGGACCTGATGGAGGGACAATAGAGCCCTGAGTACCAGGCCAGTAGGACCTGATGGAGGGACAATAGAGCCCTGAGTACATTACATTACAGTACCAGGCCATTAGGACCTGATGGAGGGAGAATAGAGCCCTGAGTACCAGACCATTAGGACCTGATGGAGGGACAATAGAGCCCTGAGTACCAGGCCATTAGGACCTGATGGAGGGACAATAGAGCCCTGAGTACATTACATTACAGTACCCAGGCCATTAGGACCTGATGGAGGGACAATAGAGCCCTGAGTACCAGACCATTAGGACCTGATGGAGGGACAATAGAGCCCTGAGTACCAGGCCATTAGGACCTGATGGAGGGACAATAGAGCCCTGAGTACCAGGCCATTAGGACCTGATGGAGGGACAATAGAGCCCTGAGTACATTACATTACAGTACCAGGCCATTAGGACCTGATGGAGGGACAATAGAGCCCTGAGTACCAGACCATTAGGACCTGATGGAGGGACAATAGAGCCCTGAGTACCAGGCCATTAGGACCTGATGGAGGGACAATAGAGCCCTGAGTACCAGACCATTAGGACCTGATGGAGGGACAATAGAGCCCTGAGTACCAGGCCATTAGGACCTGATGGAGGGACAATAGAGCCCTGAGTACCAGACCATTAGGACCTGATGGAGGGACAATAGAGCCCTGAGTACCAGGCCATTAGGACCTGATGGAGGGACAATAGAGCCCTGAGTACCAGGCCATTAGGACCTGATGGAGGGACAATAGAGCCCTGAGTACCAGACCATTAGGACCTGATGGAGGGACAATAGAGCCCTGAGTACCAGGCCGTTGGTGACCTGATGGAGGGACAATAGAGCCCTGAGTACCAGGCCATTGGTGACCTGATGGAGGGACAATAGAGCCCTGAGTACCAGGCCATTAGGACCTGATGGAGGGACAATAGAGCCCTGAGTACCAGGCCGTTGTTGACCTGATGGAGGGACAATAGAGCCCTGAGTACCAGACCATTAGGACCTGATGGAGGGACAATAGAGCCCTGAGTACCAGGCCATTAGGACCTGATGGAGGGACAATAGAGCCCTGAGTACCAGGCCGTTGGTGACCTGATGGAGGGACAATAGAGCCCTGAGTACCAGGCCATTAGGACCTGATGGAGGGACAATAGAGCCCTGAGTACCAGGCCGTTGGTGACCTGATGGAGGGACAATAGAGCCCTGAGTACCAGACCATTAGGACCTGATGGAGGGACAATAGAGCCCTGAGTACCAGGCCGTTGGTGACCTGATGGAGGGACAATAGAGCCCTGAGTACGGTCATGAAATGGTTACGGTAACCGTAACAGATCTATGTATTCTCCATCTAGATCAGGTTTCCACTACTTTCCACTATAATACGGTTATATAAACTCCCCAGTCTGATCAGCATACTCACTAAAGAACATTACATAATCAATGTGCTTTAGGCCAATTATATTACTGTGCATGGTTGGATTTAGGGCCGGAGAGGAGATTGAGATGTGCATAGAGTCTTTCCTTCTTTCCCTGCCTGGAGGGCTGGCTGTAGAGGTAGAGAGCTGGCATGTTGTGATGGTTACACCTCACTAGGTTAAGGGGTCCTTGTCGTATTTCCACTTGAAGGAGGAGTGTTTTATGACCCGTAAAAGGATGAAATTAACAGATAGGGAGAGGTGATATTAACAGAGAGGTGATATTAACAGAGAGGTGATATTAACAGAGAGGTGATATTAACAGAGAGGTGATATTAACAGAGAGGTGATATTAACAGAGAGGTGATATTAACAGAGAGGTGATATTAACAGAGAGAGAGAGGTGATATTAACAGAGAGAGAGAGAGATGATATTAACAGAGAGATGATATTAACAGAGAGAGAGAGGTGATATTAACAGAGAGGTGATATTAACAGAGAGAGAGAGGTGATATTAACAGAGAGAGAGAGGTGATATTAACAGAGAGGTGATATTAACAGAGAGGTGATATTAACAGAGAGGTGATATTAACAGAGAGGTGATATTAACAGAGAGAGAGAGGTGATATTAACAGAGAGGTGATATTAACAGAGAGGTGATATTAACAGAGAGAGAGATGATATTAACAGAGAGGTGATATTAACAGAGAGAGAGAGGTGATATTAACAGAGAGGTGATATTAACAGAGAGAGAGAGGTGATATTAACAGAGAGGTGATATTAACAGAGAGGTGATATTAACAGAGAGAGAGAGGTGATATTAACAGAGAGAGAGAGGTGATATTAACAGAGAGAGAGAGGTGATATTAACAGAGAGGTGATATTAACAGAGAGGTGATATTAACAGAGAGGTGATATTAACAGAGAGGTGATATTAACAGAGAGGTGATATTAACAGAGAGGTGATATTAACAGAGAGGTGATATTAACAGAGAGGTGATATTAACAGAGAGGTGATATTAACAGAGAGGTGATATTAACAGAGAGGTGATATTAACAGAGAGGTGATATTAACAGAGAGGTGATATTAACAGAGAGGTGATATTAACAGAGAGGTGATATTAACAGAGAGGTGATATTAACAGAGAGAGAGATGATATTAACAGAGAGGTGATATTAACAGAGAGGTGATATTAACAGAGAGAGAGAGATGATATTAACAGAGAGGTGATATTAACAGAGAGGTGATATTAACAGAGAGGTGATATTAACAGAGAGAGAGAGATGATATTAACAGAGAGGTGATATTAACAGAGAGGTGATATTAACAGAGAGGTGATATTAACAGAGAGGTGATATTAACAGAGAGAGAGGTGATATTAACAGAGAGGTGATATTAACAGAGAGAGAGAGGTGATATTAACAGAGAGAGAGGTGATATTAACAGAGAGGTGATATTAACAGAGAGGTGATATTAACAGAGAGGTGATATTACCAGAGAGGTGATATTAACAGAGAGGTGATATTAACAGAGAGGTGATATTAACAGAGAGGTGATATTAACAGAGAGGTGATATTAACAGAGAGGTGATATTAACAGAGAGAGAGAGATGATATTAACAGAGAGGTGATATTAACAGAGAGGTGATATTAACAGAGAGAGAGAGGTGATATTAACAGAGAGAGAGAGGTGATATTAACAGAGAGAGAGAGGTGATATTAACAGAGAGGTGATATTAACAGAGAGGTGATATTAACAGAGAGGTGATATTAACAGAGAGAGAGAGGTGATATTAACAGAGAGATGATATTAACAGAGAGAGAGAGGTGATATTAACAGAGAGAGAGAGGTGATATTAACAGAGAGAGAGAGATGTGATATTAACAGAGAGAGAGAGGTGATATTAACAGAGAGAGAGAGAGGTGATATTAACAGAGAGAGAGAGGTGATATTAACAGAGAGAGAGAGGTGATATTAACAGAGAGGTGATATTAACAGAGAGAGAGGTGATATTAACAGAGAGATGATATTAACAGAGAGAGAGAGGTGATATTAACAGAGAGATGATATTAACAGAGAGAGAGAGGTGATATTAACAGAGAGAGAGAGGTGATATTAACAGAGAGGTGATATTAACAGAGAGAGAGAGGTGATATTAACAGAGAGAGAGAGGTGATATTAACAGAGAGAGAGAGGTGATATTAACAGAGAGAGAGAGGTGATATTAACAGAGAGAGAGGTGATATTAACAGAGAGATGATATTAACAGAGAGAGAGAGGTGATATTAA
>NC_060196.1:63502235-63539735 GCF_021184085.1 Oncorhynchus gorbuscha
TGTAAGGGGATAAGGAACATGTACATAAGGATATATGAATGAGTGATGGTACAGAGCAGCATACAGTAGATGGTATCGAGTACAGTATATACATATGAGATGAGTGTGTAGACAAAGTAAACAAAGTGGCATAGTTAAAGTGGCTAGTGATACATGTGTTACATAAGGATGCAGTCGATGATGTAGAGTACAGTATATACATATGCATATGAGATGAATAATGTAGGGTAAGTAACATTATATAAGGTAGCATTGTTTAAAGTGGCTAGTGATATATTTACATCATTTCCCATCAATTCCCATTATTAAAATGGCTGGAGTTGGGTCAGTGTCAATGACAGTGTGTTGGCAGCAGCCACTCAATGTTAGTGGTGGCTGTTTAACAGTCTGATGGCCTTGAGATAGAAGCTGTTTTTCAGTCTCTCGGTCCCAGCTTTGATGCACCTGTACTGACCTCGCCTTCTGGATGATAGCGGGGTGAACAGGCAGTGGTTCGGGTGGTTGATGTCCTTGATGATCTTTATCGCCTTCCTGTAACATCGGGTGGTGTAGGTGTCCTGGAGGGCAGGTAGTTTGCCCCCGGTGATGCGTTGTGCAGACCTCACTACCCTCTGGAGAGCCTTACGGTTGAAGGCGGAGCAGTTGCCGTACCAGGCGGTGATACAGCCCGCCAGGATGCTCTCGATTGTGCATCTGTAGAAGTTTGTGAGTGCTTTTGGTGACAAGCCGAATTTCTTCAGCCTCCTGAGGTTGAAGAGGCGCTGCTACGCCTTCTTCACGACGCTGTCAGTGTGAGTGGACCAATTTAGTTTGTCTGTGATGTGTATGCCGAGGAACTTAAAACTTGCTACCCTCTCCACTACTGTTCCATCGATGTGGATAGGGGGGTGTTCCCTCTGCTGTTTCCTGAAGTCCACAATCATCTCCTTAGTTTTGTTGACGTTGAGTGTGAGGTTATTTTCCTGACACCACACTCCAAGGGCCCTCACCTCCTCCCTGTAGGCCGTCTCGTCGTTGTTGGTTATCAAGCCTACCACTGTTGTGTCGTCCGCAAACTTGATGATTGAGTTGGAGGCGTGCATGGCCACGCAGTCGTGGGTGAACAGGGAGTACAGGAGAGGGCTCAGAACGCACCCTTGTGGGGCCCCCGTGTTGAGGATCAGCGGGGAGGAGATGTTGTTGCCTACCCTCACCACCAGGTGGCGGCCCGTCAGGAAGTCCAGTACCCAGTTGCACAGGGCGGGGTTGAGACCCAGGGTCTCGAGCTTGATGATGAGCTTGGAGGGTACTATGGTGTTGAATGCCGAGCTGTAGTCGATGAACAGCATTCTCACATAGGTATTCCTCTTGTCCAGGTGGGTTAGGGCAGTGTGCAGTGTGGTTGAGATTGCATCGTCTGTGGACCTATTTGGGCGGTAAGCAAATTGGAGTGGGTCTAGGGTGTCAGGTAGGGTGGAGGTGATATGGTCCTTGACTAGTCTCTCAAAGCACTTCATGATGACGGAAGTGAGTGCTACGGGGCGGTAGTCGTTTAGCTCAGTTACCTTAGCTTTCTTGGGAACAGGAACAATGGTGGCCCTCTTGAAGCATGTGGGAACAGCAGACTGGTATAGGGATTGATTGAATATGTCCGTAAACACACCGGCCAGCTGGTCTGCGCATGCTCTGAGGGCGCGGCTGGGGATGCCGTCTGGGCCTGCAGCCTTGCGAGGGTTAACACGTTTAAATGTCTTACTCACCTCGGCTGCAGTGAAGGAGAGACCGCATGTTTTCGTTGCAGGCCGTGTCAGTGGCACTGTATTGTCCTCAAAGCGGGCAAAAAAGTTATTTAGTCTGCCTGGGAGCAAGACATCCTGGTCCGTGACTGGGCTGGGTTTCTTCTTGTAGTCCGTGATTGACTGTAGACCCTGCCACATGCCTCTTGTGTCTGAATTGAGATTGAGATTCCACTTTGTCTCTGTACTGACGCTTAGCTTGTTTAATAGCCTTACGGAGGGAATAGCTGCACTGTTTGTATTCAGTCATGTTGCCAGACACCTTGCCCTGATTAAAAGCAGTGGTTCGCGCTTTCAGTTTCACGCGAATGCTGCCATCAATTCACGGTTTCTGGTTAAGGAATGTTTTTATCGTTGCTATGGGAACGACATCTTCGACGCACGTTCTAATGAACTCGCACACCAAATCAGCGTATTCGTCAATATTTTTATCTGACGCAATACGAAACATGTCCCAGTCCACGTGATGGAAGCAGTCTTGGAGTGTGGAGTCCGCTTGGTCGGACCAGCGTTGGACAGACCTCAGCGTGGAAGCCTCTTGTTTTAGTTTCTGCCTGTAGGCAGGGATCAACAAAATGGAGTCGTGGTCAGCTTTTCTGAAAGGGGGGCGGGGCAGGGCCTTATATGCGTCGCGGAAGTTAGAGTAACAATGATCCAAGGTTTTACCACCCCTGGTTGCGCAATCGATATGCTGATAAAATTTAGGGAGTCTTGTTTTCAGATTAGCTTTGTTAAAATCCCCAGCTACAATGAATGCAGCCTCCGGATAAATGGTTTCCAGTTTGCAAAGAGTTAAATAAAGTTTGTTCAGAGGCATCGATGTGTCTGCTTGGGGGGGATATATACGGCTGTGATTATAATCGAAGAGAATTCTCTTGGTAGATAATGCGGTCTACATTTGATTGTGAGGAATTCTAAATCAGGTGAACAGAAGGATTTGAGTTCCTGTATGTTTCCTTCATCACACCATGTCTCGTTAGTCATGAGGCATACGCCCCCGCCACTCTTCTTACCAGAAAGATGTTTGTTTCTGTCGGCGCGATGCGTGGAGAAACCCGTTGGCTGCACCGCATCGGATAGCGTCTTCCCAGTAAGCCATGTTTCCGTGAAGCAGAGAACTTTGCAGTCTCTGATGTCCCTCTGGAATGCCACCCTTGCTCGGATTTCGTCAACCTTGTTGTCAAGAGACTGGACATTGGCAAGAAGAATGCTGAGGAGTGGTGCGCGATGTGCCCTTGTTCGGAGTCTGACCAGAAGACCGCTACGTTTCCCTCTTTTTCGGAGTCGTTTTCTTGGGTTGCTGCATGCGATCCATTCCGTTGTCCTGTTTGTAAGGCAGAACACAGGATCCGCGTCGCGGAAAACATATTCTTGGTCGTACTGATGGTGAGTTGACGCTGATCTTATATTCAGTAGTTCTTCTCGACTGTATGTAATGAAACCTAAGATGACCTGGGGTACTAATGTAAGAAATAACACGTAAAAAAAACAAAAAACTGCATCGTTTCCTAGGAACGCGAAGCGAGGCGGCCATCTCTGTTGGCGCCAGGGGGTACACACTGTCTCTATAGACACGGAGGCTTTAACTAGTGGCTACTCTTCTTCTGTGGTTTAACCCAATGAGAGAAGGTCTACCGATGGAGGCTTTAACTAGTGGCTACTCTTCTTCTGTGGTTTAACCCAACGAGTCAAGGTCACAAGTGTTTCCCTAAAAGCTGTCTGGGTTTCAACACTCTTCTATTGGACAGGAAGTGAATCGCTTTATTCAATTGATAGTGACAGTATTAGATATATATATATATATCCCAAGCAACGTAAAAGTCTTCTCTCCTTGTGAATGTCAAAGAAACTAACCAATGACATTCCCATATTAATCAGAGTCACTGTGTCAGTCTTTCTGTGGTGTTCTACAGCTTGTGTCTGGCATAAAGCATTGAAGACCAAGCACTGTTCTACATCGCTTGATCTAATTGGATCCAATTAACACAGGGTCCTGTGCTTCTTGCCATGTTCTTTAATAACAAGGAATACTTATGGCATAGCCTCTTATACCCCTCAATTACAGACTTGACAGCCCTTCACTGACACTGAGAGAGGATCTTTAAATTCACTGACATGGAGGTAGGACATTTAGAGTCACTGATATGGAGGACATTTAAAGTCACTGACATGGAGGGAGGACATTTAAAGTCACAGACACGGAGGACATTTAAAGTCACTGACATGGAGGGAGGACATTTAAAGTCACTGACATGGAGGGAGGACATTTAAAGTCACTGACATGGAGGACATTTAAAGTCACTGACATGGAGGTAGGACATTTAAAGTCACTGACATGGAGGGAGGACATTTAAAGTCACTGACATGGAGGTAGGACATTTAAAGTCACTGACATGGAGGGAGGACATTTAAAGTCACTGACATGGAGGGAGGACATTTAAAGTCACTGACATGGAGGGTCACTGACATGGAGGACATTTAAAGTCACTGACATGGAGGGAGGACATTTAAAGTCACTGACATGGAGGAGGACATTTAAAGTCACTGACATGGAGGGAGGACATTTAAAGTCACTGACATGGAGGGAGGACATTTAAAGTCACTGACACGGAGGGAGGACATTTAAAGTCACTGACATGGAGGGAGGACATTTAAAGTCACTGACACGGAGGGAGGACATTTAAAGTCACTGACACGGAGGTAGGACATTTAAAGTCACTGACATGGAGGGAGGACATTTAAAGTCACTGACATGGAGGGAGGACATTTAAAGTCACTGACACGGAGGACATTTAGAGTCACTGACATGGAGGTAGGACATTTAAAGTCACTGACATGGAGGACATTTAGAGTCACTGACATGGAGGGAGGACATTTAAAGTCACTGACATAGAGGTAGGACATTTAAAGTCACTGACATGGAGGGAGGACATTTAAAGTCACTGACATGGAGGTAGGACATTTAAAGTCACTGACATGGAGGGAGGACATTTAAAGTCACTGACATGGAGGGAGGACATTTAAAGTCACTGACATGGAGGTAGGACATTTAAAGTCACTGACATGGAGGGAGGACATTTAAAGTCACTGACATGGAGGGAGGACATTTAAAGTCACTGACAGGGAGGACATTTAAAGTCACTGATATGGAGGACATTTAAAGTCACTGATATGGAGGGATGACATTTAAAGTCACTGACATGGAGGACATTTAAAGTCACTGATATGGAGGACATTTAAAGTCACTGATATGGAGGGAGGACATTTAAAGTCACTGACATGGAGGGAGGACATTTAAAGTCACTGACATGGAGGGAGGACATTTAAAGTCACTGACAGGGAGGACATTTAAAGTCACTGATATGGAGGACATTTAAAGTCACTGATATGGAGGGAGGACATTTAAAGTCACTGACATGGAGGACATTTAAAGTCACTGATATGGAGGGAGGACATTTAAAGTCACTGACAGGGAGGACATTTAAAGTCACTGATATGGAGGGAGGACAGTTAAAGTCACTGACATGGAGGGAGGACATTTAAAGTCACTGACATGGAGGTAGGACATTTAAAGTCACTGACATGGAGGGAGGACATTTAAAGTCACTGACATGGAGGGAGGACATTTAAAGTCACTGACAGGGAGGACATTTAAAGTCACTGATATGGAGGACATTTAAAGTCACTGATATGGAGGGAGGACATTTAAAGTCACTGACATGGAGGACATTTAAAGTCACTGATATGGAGGACATTTAAAGTCATTGATATGGAGGGAGGAAATTTAAAGTCACTGACATGGAGGGAGGACATTTAAAGTCACTGATATGGAGGACATTTAAAGTCACTGATATGGAGGTAGGACATTTAAAGTCACTGACACAGAGGACATTTAAAGTCACTGACACGGAGGACATTTAGAGTCACTGACACGGAGGACATTTAGAGTCACTGACATGGAGGGAGGACATTTAAAGAGTACATGGTAGTGGAGGATCTGACCGACAGATCTAAGGATATTTAATCTGTCAAACAGGTAGGCCTTTTATTTCTTAAATAGGAGGAAATAGGCTCCAACACAAAGCCCTCTTGTTGTTAATAAAGTCTAAATAAAATGAAGACACTAGAATTAATTATAGCTACTAGAATGTGCCTACTTTCAGCACCATGAGCTGTCCATTTCTTATTGATTGAGATCTGATAAATACATTATGGGAAAGAAATATTGTTTTTAATAAAAATCAATGACAGTAGTCATCAAAGTTATCAAAGTTGACCTCCGGTCCTCCTTCTCAAGCTGAACAGAGAATAGGCTGTAGGCTAGTCCGCACGCAAGTGCATTTCTTCACTTCTTACTGTAAGCCTAATCAAATATTATTTTCCGGAAGAAATCTTTGACTCTTCTCCTGAACAGCCACCATAGGCCTACACAGCACAGCCATTGGTAAAGCAACACAGCTGATGGTTAAGCTACACAGACATTGGTTATGCAGTGCAGCCATTGTTTCAGCTGCACAGCCATTGGTTAAGCCTCACAGCCATTGGTTAGCAGTGCATCCATTGGTTATGCAGTGCAGCCATTGGTTAAGCAGTGCAGCCAGCAGTGCATCCATTGGTTATGCAGTGCAGCCATTGGTTAAGCAGTGCATCCATTGGTTATGCAGTGCAGCCATTGGTTAAGCAGCGCAGCCATTGGTTAAGCAGTGCAGCCATTGGTTATGCAGTGCAGCCATTGGTTAAGCAGTGCATCCATTGGTTATGCAGTGCAGCCATTGGTTAAGCAGCGCAGCCATTGGTTAAGCAGTGCAGCCATTGGTTAATTAACAACACTGTCATCTCAGATTTTCAAAATATGCTTCTCAACCATTGCAAAACAAGCATTTGTGTAACAGTATTGATGGCTAATGTAGCATTTAGCGTTAGCATTCAACATGCAACATTTTCCACAAAAACCAGAAAAGAATTCAAATTAAATCATTTACCTTTGAAGAACTTCAGATGTTTTCAATGAGGAGACTCAGATAGCAAATGTTCAGTTTTTACAAAAATATTATTTGTGTCGACGAATCGCTCCATTTTGTTCATCACATTTGGGGAGGGAAAAAAATATATGCATTAGTTCTGGGGCACTCACAGATAATATCTTTGCAGTTTTGGAGACGTCAGAGTTTTGTCTTTCCAAGGCTGTCAATTCCATGCATAGTCGAGCATCTTTTCGTGACAAAATATTGTGCTTAAAACTTTTTAGGGCCAGTAGGAAACTAGGGCCAGTAGGAAACTAGGGCCAGTAGGACCTGCCTTGTTGATAGTGCTGTTAAGAAGGTAGAAACTAAGACCAGTAGGACCTGCCTTGTTGATAGTGCTGTTAAGAAGGTAGAAACTAAGACCAGTAGGACCTGCCTTGTTGATAGTGCTGTTAATAAGGTAGAAACTAGGGCCAGTAGGACCTGCCTTGTTGATAGTGCAGTTAAGAAGGTAGAAGCTAGGGCCAGTAGGACCTGCCTTGTTGATAGTGCTGTTAATAAGGTAGAAACTAGGGCCAGTAGGACCTGCCTTGTTGATAGTGTTTTAAGAAGGTAGAAACTAGGACCTGCCTTGTTGATAGTGTTGTTAAGAAGGCAGAGCAGTGCTTTATTATAGACAGACCTTAGCTACTGTTGTATCAATATGTTTTTTACCAGGACAGTTTAATGAGGGACCTGCCTTGGAATAAACACTGTTCATGAAATCTAAGACTAGGACCTGCCTTGTTTATAAGGGGTGGCAGGTAGAAAGAGGCAGGTAGCCTAGTGGTTATAGGGGAGGCAGGTAGAAGTGGTAGTGGTTTAGAGCAGGTAGGACCTGCCTTGTTGATAGTGGTTAGAGGGGGGAGGCAGGTAGCCTAGTGGTTAGAGGCAGGTAGGACCTCTAGTGGTTAATAAGGCAGGTAGTCTTGTTGATAGTGGTTAGAGGCAGGTAGTCTAGTGGTTAGAGGAGGTAGCCTAGTGGTTAGAAGGGCAGGCCAGTAGGTCTAGTGGTTAGAGTCAGGTAGTCTAGTGGTTAGAGCAGGTAGGAGCCTAGTGGTTAGAGGCAGGTAGCCTAGTGGTTAGAAGGGGAGGCAGGTAGCCTAGTGGTTAGAGGGGGAGTGCAGGTAGTCTAGTGGTTAGGTAGGCAGGTAGTGCCTTGTTGAGTGGTTAGTAGCAGGTAGCCTAGTGGTTAGAGGCAGGTAGCCTAGTGGTTAGAGAACTAGGGGAGGCAGGTAGTCTAGTGGTTAGTAGGACCAGGTAGTCTAGTGGTTGAGGTAGTGTGGTTAGAGGCAGGTAGTCTAGTGGTTAGTGGGGGAGCAGCAGGTAGCCTAGTGGTTAGAGGGGGAGGCCTTGGTAGTCTAGTAGTTAGAGGCAGGTAGTCTAGTGGTTAGAGGCAGGTAGTCTAGTGGTTAGAGGCAGGTAGTCTAGTGGTTAGAGGCAGGTAGCCTAGTGGTTAGTGGGGGAGGCAGGTAGCCTAGTGGTTAGAGGGGTGAGGCAGGTAGTCTAGTGGTAAGAGGCAGGTAGTCTAGTGGTTAGAGCTTAGCTACTAGTTTAGTGGTTAGAGGCAGGTAGTCTAGTGGTTAGAGCAGGTTCATAGTGGTTAGAGTCAGGTAGTCTAGTGGTTAGAGCAGGTAGTCTAGTGGTTAGAGCAGGTAGCCTAGTGGTTAGAGCAGGTAGTCTAGTGGTTAGAGGCAGGTAGTCTAGTGGTTAGAGGCAGGTAGCCTAGTGGTTAGAGTAGGTAGTCTAGTGGTTAGAGTCAGGTAGTCTAGTGGTTAGAGTCAGGCAGCCTAGTGGTTAGAGGCAGGTAGCCTAGTGGTTAGAGGCAGGTAGTCTAGTGGTTGGAGTCAGGTAGCCTAGTGGTTAGAGCAGGTAGTTTAGTGGTTATAGGGGGGAGGCAGGTAGCCTAGTGGTTAGAGGCAGGTAGCCTAGTGGTTAGAGCAGGTAGTTTAGTGGTTATAGGGGGGAGGCAGGTAGCCTAGTGGTTAGAGGCAGGTAGCCTAGTGGTTAGAGCAGGTAGTTTAGTGGTTATAGGGGGGAGGCAGGTAGCCTAGTGGTTAGAGGCAGGTAGCCTAGTGGTTAGAGGCAGGTAGCCTAGTGGTTAGAGGCAGGTAGCCTAGTGGTTAGAGGCAGGTAGCCTAGTGGTTAGAGGCAGGTAGCCTAGTGGTTATAGGGGGAGGCAGGTAGCCTAGTGGTTAGAGGCAGGTAGCCTAGTGGTTAGAGGGGGGAGGCAGGTAGACTAGTGGTTAGAGGCAGGTAGCCTAGTGGTTAGAGGCAGGTAGCCTAGTGGTTAGAGGCAGGTAGCCTAGTGGTTAGAGGGGGGAGTCAGGTAGTCTAGTGGTTAGAGCAGGTAGCCTAGTGGTTAGAGGCAGGTAGCCTATTGGTTAGAGGCAGGTAGCCTAGTGGTTAGAGGCAGGTAGTCTAGTGGTTGGAGTCAGGTAGCCTAGTGGTTAGAGCAGGTAGTTTAGTGGTTATAGGGGGGAGGCAGGTAGTCTAGTGGTTAGAGGCATTTAGTCTAGTGGTTAGAGGCAGGTAGTCTAGTGGTTAGAGGCAGGTAGTCTAGTGGTTAGAGGCAGGTAGCCTAGTGGTTATAGGGGGGAGGCAGGTAGCCTAGTGGTTAGAGGCAGGTAGCCTAGGGGTTAGAGGGGGGAGGCAGGTAGACTAGTGGTTAGAGGCAGGTAGCCTAGTGGTTAGAGGCAGGTAGCCTAGTGGTTAGTGGGGGGAGGCAGGTAGCCTAGTGGTTAGAGGGGGGAGGCAGGTAGTCTAGTGGTTAGAGGTAGGTAGCCTAGTGGTTAGAGGCAGGTAGTTTAGTGGTTAGAGCAGGTAGCCTAGTGGTTAGAGCAGGTAGCCTATTGTTTAGAGGCAGGTAGCCTAGTGGTTAGAGGCAGGTAGCCTAGTGGTTAGAGGCAGGTAGCCTAGTGGTTAGAGGCAGGTAGCCTAGTGGTTATAGGGGGGAGGCAGGTAGCCTAGTGGTTAGAGGCAGGTAGTCTAGTGGTTAGAGGCAGGTAGTCTAGTGGTTAGAGACAGGTAGCCTAGTGGTTAGAGCAGGTAGCCTAGTGGTTAGAGGCAGGAAGCCTAGTGGTTAGAGGCAGGTAGCCTAGTGGTTAGAGTCAGGTAGCCTAGTGGTTAGAGTCAGGTAGCCTAGTGGTTAGAGTCAGGTAGCCTAGTGGTTAGAGACAGGTAGCCTAGTGGTTAGAGCAGGTAGCCTAGTGGTTAGATCAGGTAGCCTAGTGGTTAGAGGCAGGTAGCCTAGTGTTTAGAGGCAGGTAGTCTAGTGGTTGGAGTCAGGTAGCCTAGTGGTTAGAGCAGGTAGTTTAGTGGTTATAGGGGGGAGGCAGGTAGTCTAGTGGTTAGAGGCATTTAGTCTAGTGGTAAGAGGCAGGTAGTCTAGTGGTTAGAGCAGGTAGCCTAGTGGTTAGAGTCAGGTAGTCTAGTGGTTAGAGCAGGTAGTCTAGTGGTTAGAGCAGGTAGCCTAGTGGTTAGAGCAGGTAGTCTAGTGGTTAGAGACAGGTTGCCTAGTGGTTAGAGGCAGGTAGCCTAGTGGTTAGAGGCAGGTAGCCTAGTGGTTAGAGGCAGGTAGCCTAGTGGTTAGAGGCAGGTAGCCTAGTGGTTAGAGGCAGGTAGTCTAGTGGTTAGAGGCAGGTAGTCTAGTGGTTAGAGGCAGGTAGCCTAGTGGTTAGAGGCAGGTAGCCTAGTGGTTAGAACATTGGACTAGTAACCAAAATAATTTTTAGATTGAATCTCCGAGCTGGCAAGTTAAAAATATGTTCTTCTGCCCCTGAACTAGGCAGTTAAGCTACTGTTCCTAGGCTGTCATTGAAATGTAACTTACTTACCTAGTTAAATAAAGGTTAAATAAACAATAGAGAGCTGCCCCGAGGAATTCCTGATTCTACCTGGATAATGTTGGAGAGGATTCCATTAAAGAACACCCTCTGTGTTCTGTTAGACAGGTGACTCTTTATCCACATTATATTAGGGGGTGTAAAGGCTTAACACCCTCTGTGTTCTGTTAGACATGTAACTCTGTATCCACATTATACCAGGGGGTGTAAAGGCTTAACACCCTCTGTGTTCTGTTAGACAGGTAACTCTTTATCCACATTATATTAGGGGGTGTAAAGGCTTAACACCCTCTGTGTTCTGTTAGACATGTGACTCTTTATCCACATTATACCAGGGGGTGTAAAGCCATAACACCCTCTGTGTTCTGTTAGACATGTGACTCTTTATCCACATTATACCAGGGGGTGTAAAGCCATAACACCCTCTGTGTTCTGTTAGATAGGTAACTCTTTATCCACATTATAGCAGGGGGTGTAAAGCCATAACACAGACATGCTTCCATCAACAGACTACGATCGATAGCTTTCACAAGCCGCACTGAACTCTAACAAAACAGAGCCCACACTCTCTTCATAATCAGTTTCTCTCAGCCAATCATCAGTCGTTTGTGTAAGTGCTGTGCTTGTTGAGTGTCCTTCCCTATAAGCGTGTTAATGTTCTGTTGTCAGTTTGTTTACTGTAAAATGGCATTGTATCTGGTCAAACACTATTTGTTCCAGAAGTTTACTAAGGGTTGGTAACAGGCTGATTGGTCGGCTGTTTGAGCCAGTAAAGGGTTCTTTACTATTCTTAGGAAGCAGAATGACTTTAGCTTCCCTCCAGGCCCGAGGTCACACGCTTTCTAGTAGGATTAAATGGATGATTGAAAGTTGCTCTTAATCTGGTAATAAATCAAATCTAGTGTTTCATATCTTGACATTTCTGTCATCCATTGTGACATTGTAGGAGAATAACCAACCTTCCAATTAATGACAATACATTTCTTAGATATATATATTTTATTTTATTTTTATATGTATTTTTTTACCTATATTTTTATTATTTTATTATTATTTCATTTTTTTCAATGACGGCCTAGGAACAGTGGGTTAACTGGTCTAGGAACAGTGGGTTAACTGGTCTAGGAACAGTGGAACAGTGGGTTAACTGGTCTAGGAACAGTGGAACAGTGGGTTAACTGGTCTAGGAACAGTGGGTTAACTGGTCTAGGAACAGTGGAACAGTGGGTTAACTGGTCTAGGAACAGTGGGTTAACTGGTCTAGGAACAGTGGGTTAACTGGTCTAGGAACAGTGGAACAGTGGGTTAACTGGTCTAGGAACAGTGGGTTAACTGGTCTAGGAACAGTGGGTTAACTGGTCTAGGAACAGTGGGTTAACTGGTCTAGGAACAGTGGGCTAACTGGTCTAGGAACAGTGGGTTAACTGGCCTAGGAGCAGTGGGTTAACTGGCCTAAGAACAGTGGGTTAACTGGTCTAGGAACAGTGGGTTAACTGGCCTAAGAACAGTGGGTTAACTGGTCTAGGAACAGTGGGTTAACTGGTCTAGGAACAGTGGGTTAACTGGCCTAGGAACAGTGGGTTAACTGGTCTAGGAACAGTGGAACAGTGGGTTAACTGGTCTAGGAACAGTGGGTTAACTGGTCTAGGAACAGTGGGTTAACTGGCCTAAGAACAGTGGGTTAACTGGTCTAGGAACAGTGGGTTAACTGGCCTAAGAACAGTGGGTTAACTGGTCTAGGAACAGTGGGTTAACTGGTCTAGGAACAGTGGGTTAACTGGCCTAGGAACAGTGGGTTAACTGGCCTAGGAACAGTGGGTTAACTGGTCTAGGAACAGTGGGTTAACTGGTCTAGGAACAGTGGGTTAACTGGCCTAAGAACAGTGGGTTAACTGGTCTAGGAACAGTGGGTTAACTGGTCTAGGAACAGTGGGTTAACTGGCATAGGAACAGTGGGTTAACTGGCCTAGGAACAGTGGGTTAACTGGTCTAGGAACAGTGGGTTAACTGGTCTAGGAACAGTGGGTTAACTGGACTAGGAACAGTGGGTTAACTGGCCTAGGAACAGTGGAACAGTGGGTTAACTGGTCTAGGAACAGTGGGTTAACTGGTCTAGGAACAGTGGGTTAACTGGTCTAGGAACAGTGGAACAGTGGGTTAACTGGTCTAGGAACAGTGGGTTAACTGGTCTAGGAACAGTGGGTTAACTGGTCTAGGAACAGTGGGTTAAAGGGTCTAGGAACAGTGGGTTAACTGGTCTAGGAACAGTGGAACAGTGGGTTAACTGGTCTAGGAACAGTGGGTTAACTGGTCTAGGAACAGTGGGATAAATGGTCTAGGAACAGTGGGTTAACTGGTCTAGGAACAGTGGGTTAACTGGTCTAGGAACAGTGGAACAGTGGGTTATCTGGTCTAGGAACAGTGGGTTATCTGGTCTAGGAACAGTGGGTTAACTGGTCTAGAAACAGTGGGCTAACTGGTCTAGGAACAGTGGGCTAACTGGTCTAGGAACAGTGGGTTAATTGGTCTAGGAACAGTGGGATAAATGGTCTAGGAACAGTGGGTTAACTGGTCTAGAAACAGTGGGCTAACTGGTCTAGGAACAGTGGGTTAACTGGTCTAGGAACAGTGCGTTAACTGGTCTAGAAACAGTGGGCTAACTGGTCTAGGAACAGTGGGTTAACTGGTCTAGGAACAGTGGGTTAACTGGTCTAGGAACAGTGGAACAGTGGGTTAACTGGTCTAGGAACAGTGGGTTAACTGGTCTAGAAACAGTGGGCTAACTGGTCTAGGAACAGTGGGTTAACTGGTCTAGGAACAGTGGGTTAACTGCCTCTTTCAGGGCCAGAACGACAGATGCTTGATTACACCGGTTCGTATGTATCACGATTTACAAGCAAATTTACAAGCAGATTTACAAGCAAACAAAAAAACAGAGAGAAGGGAAAACCTGTCGACGTGCTGAGATGAAACACTCTGACTGAATTTAACATCACAAGACCGTAACATATAAAAATATGCCCCTGTTTGTGTTTCTACACCTCCGGCGGAGGAATGACTATCCTGAGTGATATTCAGTTGATTGACACGCAGTACGTTCTGTCGATGGTCTAACTTAACCTGCAGACACTTATGTCTTATGTCACTTATGAACATGACTGTGCATTCTAACACATCTATATCCATTCACCATTATCAACAGTTTCTACCAGATCTTCCTTTTGCTTTACATGCTTTGTGTCAACGGGAAAAGACTCTTATCAACCCTTGATACAGCTTGGAAATCAACTTTGGAGACAGACTGCCTTAATAAAATAGTTTCAGTCTTTGAAGCATCTGGTTTATTCAGTGTTTGCTGCGCAGAGAGAAAAACAGTCTTCCCACTCTTCCCTGGCTGCCTGACCTCAGCTGTGTCACAGACTGGTCTTCCCTGGCTGCCTGACCTCAGCTCTGTCAGACTGGTCTTCCCTGTCTGCCTGACCTCAGCTCTGTCAGACTGGTCTTCCCTGGCTGCCTGACCTCAGCTCTGTCAGACTGGTCTTCCCTGTCTGCCTGACCTCAGCTCTGTCAGACTGGTCTTCCCTGGCTGCCTGACCTCAGCTCTGTCACAGACTGGTCTTCCCCTGTCTGCCTGACCTCAGCTCTGTCAGACTGGTCTTCCCTGGCTGCCTGACCTCAGTTCTGTCACAGACTAGTCTTCCCTGGCTGCCTGACCTCAGCTCTGTCACAGACTGGTCTTCCCTGGCTGCCTGACCTCAGCTCTGTCAGACTGGTCTTCCCTGGCTGCCTGACCCTGCTGAGATCTGTCACCATCTGATCCTCCTAAGATGAAACATGACAAAGAATGACCTTTGTGTACATTTATACATTATATTATCTAATAATAAAATCAATGGTTCATTAATTGAAACCATTATTCCCAGATCCAAGACTGTAGCTTTAAGCAATTATCCTGTAGCAACTGTTGGGTCTACCCGTCAACTCAAGATGGATTTTTGTATCATTCCATGACATACTGCAAGATTCACCTGAGCTCCGTAGACTGGTCTTCCCTGGCTGTCTGACCCTGCAGGGACCCCTGTCGCCATCTGATCCTACTAAGACATGATGATCATAGTGTTGTGTACTGACTGAGCACCATGACAGTGAAGCCTGTCGAGCTGTTTATTACTGTGTCTGTGTGACAAGTAGAGAATTAGCTTGGGAAACTGACAAATCAATAACGTTTAAATTGCTATACTGAGTCTAATAAATTCACATTGCACATAAACAACGTCAGAATTATCGGTTTTCAGTTGTTTGGCCGTTAGTTTCATCGTTATGATTGTTCTTGATTTCGGTGATACTATTTATCAAAGTGCAGCTGCCTCTACTCTTAAACCCCTTGGATGCTGTTTTTCATAGCGTCCTTTGATTTTTCACAGGAGACAGTTGTATTACTCCTCACTGTATTCTTTACCAAAAGGATGGCTGGACCTCTTTGAAGTAGATCACATCATTACGCTATTTTTGTTTACAAAGCCCTGCTCCACAAACTTTTCAACTTACATCACTCTTATTAAGATTTTAAATCACAAGTTATCAAACCACTTTGACAGGGTTGGTTCACTCTGGAGACTACGTTTGTGTCTACAGAGTTACATAGATCAGCCTTTTGTTTCTACAGAGTTAAGTAGATCAGCCTTTTGTTTCTACAGAGTTAAGTAGATCAGCCTTTTGTTTCTACAGAGTTAAGTAGATCAGCCTTTTGTTTCTACAGAGTTAAGTAGATCAGCCTTTTGTTTCTACAGAGTTAAGTAGATCAGCCTTTTGTTTCTACAGAGTTAAGTAGATCAGCCTTTTGTGTCTACAGAGTTAAGTAGATCAGCCTTTTGTTTCTACAGAGTTAAGTAGATCAGCCTTTTGTTTCTACAGAGTTAAGTAGATCAGCCTTTTGTTTCTACAGAGTTAAGTAGATCAGCCTTTTGTTTCTACAGAGTTAAGTAGATCAGCCTTTTGTGTCTACAGAGTTAAGTAGATCAGCCTTTTGTTTCTACAGAGTTACATAGATCAGCCTTTTGTTTCTACAGAGTTAAGTAGATCAGCCTTTTGTTTCTACAGAGTTACATAGATCAGCCTTTGGTGTCTACAGAGTTAAGTAGATCAGCCTTTTGTTTCTACAGAGTTAAGTAGATCAGCCTTTTGTTTCTACAGAGTTAAGTAGATCAGCCTTTTGTTTCTACAGAGTTAAGTAGATCAGCCTTTTGTTTCTACAGAGTTATAGATCAGCCTTTTGTTTCTACAGAGTTAAGTAGATCAGCCTTTTGTTTCTACAGAGTTACATAGATCAGCCTTTGGTGTCTACAGAGTTACATAGATCATCCTTTGGTGTCTACAGAGTTACGTAGATCAGCCACTGGTGTCTACAGAGTTAACTATTATTACTAATGCCCTAGATAATAGAAAGTACTGCACCACCTTGTTCATAGATTTATCTAAAACTTTGAACACTGTAGACCATGCGATTATTTTGGGTAAGCTGTCGTCGATAGGACTGGGACTCGATGCCTGTAGTTGGTTTCATGACTATTTAAAGGATAGAAGTCAGACTTTTGGAGTCAACAGCATCCAATCAGAGCCATTGGAGTTGGTGAAAGGAGTCCCACAAGGTTCTACACTTGGTCCATTACTGTTTACTCTCTATATAAACAATATCGGTGATGAGATAAGAAAGTGTCAAATTCATTTATATGCTGATGACACTGTCATGTATCGCTTCAACGGCTGACCAAGACCAAGTCTCACTAAGATAATACAAGGGTATCTTATACAGCTGAAACTTGTTCTAAATGCAAAGAAAACACATTGTGTGATTTTTAATCGGTTTAATAGGTGTGTAGTTCCTTAATCATTTTACCTAAACTGTATGTGTAAACATGTTTACGTAGGGCCCAGCTGTAAAAGAGACCTTGGTCTCAGTCTGTGTTGAAATAAAGGTATACTACTAACTAGATCAGCCATTGGTTTCCTAGCACCCTACGTTTGGAATGATCTCTAAACAACGTTTTGATTGGATGGAATGATCTCTAAACAACGTTTTGATTGGATGTAATGATCTCTAAACAACGTTTAGATTGGATGGAATGATCTCTAAACAACGTTTTGATTAGATGGAATGATCTCTAAACAACGTTTTGATTGGATGGAATGATCTCCAAACAATGTTTTGATTGGATGGAATGATCTCCAAACAACGTTTTGATTGGATGGAATGCAGTCATTTTTATTTCAATATCAAATTGTTTTGCTCTAACCACTAGACTACCTGCTCTAACCACTAGGCTACCTGCACTAACCACTAGACTACCTGCTCTAAGCACTAGGCTACCTGCTCTAACCACTAGACTACCTGCTCTAACCACTAGACTACCTGCTCTAACCATTAGGCTACCTGCTCTAACCACAAGACTACCTGCTCTAACCATTAGGCTACCTGCTCTAACCACTAGGCTACCTGCCTCTAACCACTAGGCTACCTGCTCTAAGCACTAGACTACCTGCTCTAAGCACTAGGCTACCTGCTATAACCACTAGACTACCTGCTCTAAGCACTAGGCTACCTGCTCTAACCACTAGACTACCTGCTCTAACCACTAGACTACCTGCTCTAACCACAAGACTACCTGCTCTAACCATTAGGCTACCTGCTCTAACCACTAGACTACCTGCTCTAACCACTAGACTACCTGCTCTAAGCACTAGGCTACCTGCTCTAACCACTAGACTACCTGCTCTAACCACAAGACTACCTGCTCTAACCATTAGGCTACCTGCTCTAACCACTAGGCTACCTGCTCTAAGCACTAGGCTACCTGCTCTAACCACTAGGCTACGTGCCTCTCCCAGCATCCCCTTCCAGACATTACTCACCTGCTTCTCTCAGCAGCCCCTTCCAGACATCACTCACCTGCTTCTCTCAGCATCCCCTCCAGACATCACTCACCTGCTTCTCTCAGCATCCCCTTCCAGACATCACTCACCTGCTTCTCTCAGCATCCCCTTCCAGACATCACTCACCTGCTTCTCTCAGCATCCCCTCCAGACATCACTCACCTGCTTCTCCCAGCATCCCCTTCCAGACATCACTCACCTGCTTCTCCCAGCAGCCCATTCTAGACATCATCCCCTTCTAGACATCACTCACCTGCTTCTATCATCATTATGTAGTGTTGTCTCCTGACTGATATACAGATCATTATGTAGTGTTGTCTCCTGACTGATATACAGATCATTATGTAGTGTTGTCTCCTGACTGATATACAGATCATTATGTAGTGTTGTCTCCTGACTGATATACAGATCATTATGTAGTGTTGTCTCCTGACTGATATACAGGTCATTATGTAGTGTTGTCTCCTGACTGACATACAGGTCATTATGTAGTGTTGTCCCCATACAGATCATTATGTAGTGTTGTCCCCATACAGATCATTATGTAGTGTTGTCTCCTGACTGATATACAGATCATTATGTAGTGTTGTCCCCATACAGATCATTATGTAGTGTTGTCCCCATACAGATCATTATGTAGTGTTGTCCCCATACAGATCATTATGTAGTGTTGTCCCCATACAGATCATTATGTAGTGTTGTCTCCTGACTGATATACAGATCATTATGTAGTGTTGTCTCCTGACTGATATACAGATCATTATGTAGTGTTGTCTCCTGACTGATATACAGATCATTATGTAGTGTTGACTCCTGACTGATATACAGATCATTATGTAGTGTTGTCCCCTGACTGACATACAGATCATTATGTAGTGTTGTCTCCTGACTGATATACAGATCATTATGTAGTGTTGTCTCCTGACTGATATACAGATCATTATGTAGTGTTGTCTCCTGACTGATATACAGATCATTATGTAGTGTTGTCTCCTGACTGATATACAGATCATTATGTAGTGTTGTCTCCTGACTGATATACAGATCATTATGTAGTGTTGTCTCCTGACTGATATACAGATCATTATGTAGTGTTGTCTCCTGACTGATATACAGATCATTATGTAGTGTTGTCCCCATACAGATCATTATGTAGTGTTGTCTCCTGACTGATATACAGATCATTATGTAGTGTTGTCTCCTGACTGACATACAGGTCATTATGTAGTGTTGTCCCCATACAGATCATTATGTAGTGTTGTCTCCTGACTGATATACAGATCATTATGTAGTGTTGTCCCCATACAGATCATTATGTAGTGTTGTCTCCTGACTGACATACAGGTCATTATGTAGTGTTGTCCCCATACAGATCATTATGTAGTGTTGTCCCCATACAGATCATTATGTAGTGTTGTCTCCTGACTGATATACAGATCATTATGTAGTGTTGTCTCCTGAATGATATACAGATCATTATGTAGTGTTGTCCCCATACAGATCATTATGTAGTGTTGTCTCCTGACTGATATACAGATCATTATGTAGTGTTGTCTCCTGACTGATATACAGATCATTATGTAGTGTTGTCCCTGAACTGATATACAGATCATTATGTAGTGTTGTCCCCTGACTGACATACAGATCATTATGTAGTGTTGTCTCCTGACTGATATACAGATCATTATGTAGTGTTGTCCCCATACAGATCATTATGTAGTGTTGTCATTATGTAGTGTTGTCCTGACTGATATACAGATCATTATGTAGTGTTGTCCCCATACAGATCATTATGTAGTGTTGTCTCCATACAGATCATTATGTAGTGTTGTCTCCTGACTGATATACAGATCATTATGTAGTGTTGTCTCCTGACTGATATACAGATCATTATGTAGTGTTGTCCCCATACAGATCATTATGTAGTGTTGTCTCCATACAGATCATTATGTAGTGTTGTCTCCATACAGATCATTATGTAGTGTTGTCTCCTGACTGATATACAGATCATTATGTACTACTACTACTACTACTACCACTACTACTACTACTACTACTACTACTACTACTACTACTACTACTACTACTACTACTACCACTACTACTACTACTACCACTACTACCACTACCACTACTACTACTACAACTACTACTACTACTACTACTACTACTACTACTACCACTACTACCACTACTACTACTACCACTACTACTACTACTACCACTACTACCACTACTACCACTACCACTACTACTGCTGCTACTGCTACAACTACTACTACTGCTACTACTACTACCACTACTACCACTACCACTATCACTACTACTACTGCCACTACTACCACTACTACTACCACTGCCACTGCTACTACTACTACTACTACTACTACCACCACTACTACTACTACTACTACTACCACTACTACTACTACTACTACCACTACTACTACTACTACTATTACTACTACTACTACTAATTCTACTACTTCTTCTTCCACCACTACTTCCACTATTACTCCTACTACTGCTCTGCTATCATTACCTCTACTTCTGCTACTACTACTACTGTTATACTACTCTCTCTCTCTCTCTCGTCCCTCTGGCAGCTTGCATACGGTGAACAATATGTTGTGAACATCGATTCATAATAAATCACAGTATCGAATCGCAATACATATCTTATTAGCAGTCATGTATCGTAGTAATATCGTAGCGCGAGTTCCCTGGCAATCTCCATACTAGTTAAAGCCTAAAATATTCCGTTCATGTTTCTAAGTTCATTAGTTTCCTTGTGATTCTCTCTATTTTGATCCCCCTCCCTCTCTCTCTCTCTCTCACCCTGTCAATTATCTTCTATCACATTTCACCAAACAAAATGGTAAACACCTTGAGACTTTAGGGCTCTCATCCCCTTCCACAACCTGTTTCTGATGACCAGATCCATTTACTCTGATAAAAATAAATGTACTTCTAATCAGAATAGGTTTATGTCCTTTCTTTTGGGGGGGGGGATCGTTAGTTAGGAGTTTTTTAGTTTTATTTATTTTCTCTGGGAAGTGCGTTAGCTGTCTGGCACGTGGAGACACACATAGGACAGTGTCTTTGTTTGGGCAGATTGTAGCTGTCTGGCACGTGGAGACACACATAGGACAGTGTCTTTGTTTGGGCAGATTGTAGCTGTCTGGCACGTGGAGACACACATAGGACAGTGTCTTTGTTTGGGCAGATTGTAGCTGTCTGGTGGAAGGAAGCCGGTACCGGTACCGGACTGCCGGACTTCCTCGGTTGAACGGTTCTGACACTTAATTATCAGCTGATTGTGTTCCGGTCGTCCTCTGTCGGCCTAATGAACACCCTGTCGGCTTCCAATCCATATGTCTGACACACAGACACACACACACACATGCACACACGCCATTCGCTTCACACACACCGAAAGCACACACACCCATACACACTAATTATAAAGAGCACCCTGGCCAGTTTGTGATGGGGTTTGAAGGCTCTCTGGCCAGTTTGTGATGGGGTTTGAAGGATCTCTGGCCAGTTTGTGATGGGGTTTGAAGTCTCTCTGGCCAGTTTGTGATGGGGTTTGAAGTCTCTCTGGCCAGTTTGTGATGGGGTTTGAAGGCTCTCTGGCCAGTTTGTGATGGGGTTTGAAGGCTCTCTGGCCAGTTTGTGATGGGGTTTGAAGGCTCTCTGGCCAGTTTGTGATGGGGTTTGAAGGCTCTCTGGCCAGTTTGTGATGGGGTTTGAAGGCTCTCTGGCCAGTTTGTGATGGGGTTTGAAGGCTCTCTGGCCAGTTTGTGATGGGGTTTGAAGGCTCTCTGGCCAGTTTGTGATGGGGTTTGAAGGCTCCCTGGACTGTTTGTGATGGGGTTTGAAGGCTCTCTGGCCAGTTTGTGATGGGGTTTGAAGGCTCTCTGGCCAGTTTGTGATGGGGTTTGAAGTCTCTCTGGACAGTTTGTGATGGGGTTTGAAGGCTCTCTGGCCAGTTTGTGATGGGGTTTGAAGGCTCTCTGGCCAGTTTGTGATGGGGTTTGAAGGCTCTCTGGCCAGTTTGTGATGGGGTTTGAAGGCTCTCTGGCCAGTTTGTGATGGGGTTTGAAGGCTCCCTGGACTGTTTGTGATGGGGTTTGAAGGCTCTCTGGACAGTTTGTGATGGGGTTTGAAGGCTCTCTGGCCAGTTTGTGATGGGGTTTGAAGTCTCTCTGGACAGTTTGTGATGGGGTTTGAAGGCTCCCTGGACTGTTTGTGATGGGGTTTGAAGGCTCTCTGGCCAGTTTGTGATGGGGTTTGAAGGCTCTCTGGCCAGTTTGTGATGGGGTTTGAAGGCTCTCTGGCCAGTTTGTGATGGGGTTTGAAGGATCTCTGGCCAGTTTGTGATGGGGTTTGAAGGCTCTCTGGCCAGTTTGTGATGGGGTTTGAAGGCTCTCTGGCCAGTTTGTGATGGGGTTTGAAGGCTCCACAGAGTAAAGACCTCTGTTTCTCTTCTGAAAACAAAGTAGAGGTACCTAGGGCCATTATTTCATTGACAGTGTATTGATAATCAGGTGTTAGAGGTGGGCTGTGGCTCCCCAGGAACATTATTTAAGGCCTTTGTTTAAGTTGAGAGGAATGGATAGTTTAGGAGAGGAGTACTTATGGCATACCCCTCACCTCACTCCAAAATCATATTCATATTTTAACACTTTTTTTCGCACTTTTTTTCGCATCGTGTTTTTATTTTCTTTCGTTCATTCTATTTTTAAAACGGACATGAGATAAGAGATTCTGACAGCTCCCAGTGCCCCACAGCAATCCCCTGACACTACGTAGGCACTACACTACGTAGGCACTACACTACATAGACACTACACTACGTAGGCACTACACTACACTACGTAGGCACTACACTACAAAGGCACTACACAACACTACGTAGGCACTACACTACGTAGGCACTACACTACGTAGGCACTACACTACATAGGCACTACACTACGTAGACACTACACTACGTAGACACTACACTACACTAAGTAGGCACTACACTACATAGGCACTACACTACGTAGACACTACACTACACTAAGTAGGCACTACACTACACTATGTAGGCACTACACTACACTACACTACGTAGGCACTACACTACACTAAGTAGGCAATACACTACGTAGGCACTACACTAAGTAGGCACTACACTATGTAGGCACTACACTACACTAAGAAGGCACTACACTACACTACGTAGGCACTACACTACACTACGTAGGCACTACACTACACTAAGTAGGCACTACACTACGTAGGCACTACACTATGTAGGCACTCACTACGTAGGCACTACACTACATAGACACAACACTACGTAGGCACTACACTACACTACGTAGGCACTACACTACACTAAGTCGGCACTACACTGCGTAGGCACTACACTACGTAGGCACTACACTATGTAGACAACACTATGTAGGCACTACACTACGTATACACTACACTACATAGGCACTACACTACGTAGGCACTACACTAAATAGACACTACACTACGTAGACACTACACTACGTAGGCACTACACTACACTAAGTCGGCACTACACTGCGTAGGCACTACACTACGTAGGCACTACACTATGTAGACACAACACTACGTAGACACTACACTATGTAGGCACTCACTACGTAGGCACTACACTACGTATACACTACACTACGTAGGCACTACACTACGTAGGCACTACACTACATAGACACTACACTACGTAGGCACTACACTACTTAGGCACTACACTACATAGACACTACACTACGTTGGCACTACACTATGTAGGCACTACACTATGTAGGCACTACACTAAGTAGGCACTACACATTTACATTTACATTTAAGTCATTTAGCAGACGCTCTTATCCAGAGCGACTTACAAATTGGACACTACATAGACACTACACTACGTTGGCACTACACTACGTAGACACTACACTACGTAGACACTACACTATGTAGGCACTACACTATGTAGGCACTACACTACGTAGACACTACACTACATAGACAGTACACTACGTAGACACTACACAAGGTAGACCCTCATCTTTTCACTTCTCCACTCTCTCCCTCCCTCGCTCCATCCCTCCCTCGCTCTCTCCCTCCCTCACTCCATCCCTCCCTCGCTTTCTCCCTCCCTCACTCCATCCCGCCCTCGCTCTCGCCCTCCCTCGTGATATCCCTGGATCCTGTGTTTGTTTTCAGGGTGAGTGATGATTAAGACTGGCTCCACGCCCCAGCCTAGCTGTTGATGCTCTCTGTTCCCCTCTAGTCAAGCTGTTCATGCTCTCTGTTCCCCTCTAGTCAAGCTGTTGATGCTCTCTGTTCCCAGCCTAGTCAAGCTGTTGTTGCTATCTGTCCCCAGCCCAGTCAAGCTGTTGATGCTCTATGTTCCCCAGCCTAGTCAAGCTGTTGATGCTCTCTGTTCCCCAGCCTAGTCAAGCTGTTGTTGCTCTCTGGTCTTCCAGTCAAGCTGTTGTTGCTCTCTGTCCCCAGCCTAGTCAAGCTGTTGATGCTCTCTGTTCCCCAGCCTAGTCAAGCTGTTGATGCTCTCTGTTCCCCAGCCTAGTCAAGCTGTTGATGCTCTCTGTCCCCAGCCTAGTCAAGCTGTTGTTGCTCTCTGTTCCCCAGCCTAGTCAAGCTGTTGTTTCTCTCTGTCCCCAGCCTAGTCAAGCTGTTGATGCTCTCTGTTCCCCAGCCTAGTCAAGCTGTTGATGCTCTCTGTTCCCAGCCTAGTCAAGCTGTTGTTGCTCTCTGTCCCCAGCCTAGTCAAGCTGTTGATGCTCTCTGTACCCCAGCCTAGTCAAGCTGTTGATGCTCTCTGTACCCCAGACTAGTCAAGCTGTTGATGCTCTCTGTTCCCCAGCCTAGTCAAGCTGTTGATGATCTCTGTCCCCAGCCTAGTCAAGCTGTTGTTGCTCTCCTGTCCTGCAATCAAGCTGTTGTTGCTCTCTGTCCCCCAGACTAGTCAAGCTGTTGATGCTATCTGTCCCCCAGACTAGTCAAGCTGTTGATGCTCTCTGTCCCCAGCCTAGTCAAGTTGTTGTTGCTCTCTGTTCCACAGCCTAGACAAGCTGTTGATGCTCTCTGTTCCCCAGCCTAGTCAAGCTGTTGATGCTCTCTGTCCCCAGCCTAGTCAAGCTGTTGATGCTCTCTGTCCCCAGCCTAGTCAAGCTGTTGTTGCTCTCTGTTCCCCAGCCTAGTCAAGCTGTTGATGCTCTCTGTTCCCCAGCCTAGTCAAGCTGTTGGTGCTCTCTGTCCCCAGCCTAGTCAAGCTGTTGATGCTCTCTGTTCCACCAGCCTAGACAAGATGTTGTTGCTCTCTGGTCCTCTAGTCAAGCTGTTGATGCTCTCTGTCCCCCAGACTAGTCAAGCTGTTGATGCTCTCTGTTCCACCAGCCTAGACAAGATGTTGTTGCTCTCTGGTCCTCTAGTCAAGCTGTTGATGCTCTCTGTCCCCCAGACTAGTCAAGCTGTTGTTGCTCTCTGTTCCCCAGGCTAGTCAAGCTGTTGATGCTCTCTGCTCCCCAGCCTAGTCAAGTGTTGATGCTCTCTGTCCCCCAGACTAGTCAAGCTGTTGATGCTCTCTGTTCCCCAGACTAGTCAAGCTGTTGTTGCTCTCTGTTCCCCAGGCTAGTCAAGCTGTTGATGCTCTCTGTTCCCCAGCCTAGTCTAGCTGTTGATACTCTCTGTTCCCCAGCCTAGTCAAGCTGTTGTTGCTCTCTGTTCCCCAGCCTAGTCAAGCTGTTGATGCTCTCTGTTCCCCAGCCTAGTCAAGCTGTTGATGCTCTCTGTTCCCCAGCCTAGTCAAGCTGTTGGTACTCTCTGTCCCCAGCCTAGTCAAGCTGTTGATGCTCTCTGTTCCACCAGCCTAGACAAGATGTTGTTGCTCTCTGGTCCTCTAGTCAAGCTGTTGATGCTCTCTGTCCCCCAGACTAGTCAAGCTGTTGTTGCTCTCTGTCCTCCAGTCAAGCTGTTGATGCTCTCTGTTCCCAGCCTAGTCAAGCTGTTGATGCTCTCTGTCCCCCAGACTAGCCAAGCTGTTGATGCTCTCTGTTCCCCAGACTAGTCAAGCTGTTGTTGCTCTCTGGTCCCCTCTAGTCAAGCTGTTGATGCTCTCTGTACCCCAGCCTAGTCAAGCTGTTGTTGCTCTCTGGTCCCCTCTAGTCAAGCTGTTGTTGCTCTCTGTTCCCCAGCCTAGTCTAGCCGTTGATACTCTCTGTTCCCCAGCCTAGTCAAGCTGTTGTTGCTCTCTGTTCCCCAGCCTAGTCAAGCTGTTGATGCTCTGTGTTCCCCCCTAGTCAAGCTGTTGATGCTCTCTGTTCCCCAGCCTAGTCAAGCTGTTGATGCTCTCTGTTCCCCAGACTAGTCAAGCTGTTGTTGCTCTCTGTTCCCCAGGCTAGTCAAGCTGTTGATGCTCTCTGTTCCCCAGCCTAGTCAAGCTGTTGTTGCTCTCTGTTCCCCAGCCTAGTCAAGCTGTTGATGCTCTGTGTTCCCCCCTAGTCAAGCTGTTGATGCTCTCTGTTCCCCAGCCTAGTCAAGCTGTTGATGCTCTCTGTTCCCAGCCTAGTCAAGCTGTTGTTGCTCTCTGTCCCCAGCCTAGTCAAGCTGTTGATGCTCTCTGTACCCCAGCCTAGTCAAGCTGTTGATGCTCTCTGTACCCCAGACTAGTCAAGCTGTTGATGATCTCTGTCCCCAGCCTAGTCAAGCTGTTGTTGCTCTCCTGTCCTGCAATCAAGCTGTTGTTGCTCTCTGTCCCCCAGACTAGTCAAGCTGTTGATGCTATCTGTCCCCCAGACTAGTCAAGCTGTTGATGCTCTCTGTCCCCAGCCTAGTCAAGTTGTTGTTGCTCTCTGTTCCACAGCCTAGACAAGCTGTTGATGCTCTCTGTTCCCCAGCCTAGTCAAGCTGTTGATGCTCTCTGTCCCCAGCCTAGTCAAGCTGTTGATGCTCTCTGTCCCCAGCCTAGTCAAGCTGTTGTTGCTCTCTGTTCCCCAGCCTAGTCAAGCTGTTGATGCTCTCTGTTCCCCAGCCTAGTCAAGCTGTTGGTGCTCTCTGTCCCCAGCCTAGTCAAGCTGTTGATGCTCTCTGTTCCACCAGCCTAGACAAGATGTTGTTGCTCTCTGGTCCTCTAGTCAAGCTGTTGATGCTCTCTGTCCCCCAGACTAGTCAAGCTGTTGATGCTCTCTGTTCCACCAGCCTAGAAAAGATGTTGTTGCTCTCTGGTCCTCTAGTCAAGCTGTTGATGCTCTCTGTTCCACCAGCCTAGACAAGATGTTGTTGCTCTCTGGTCCTCTAGTCAAGCTGTTGATGCTCTCTGTCCCCCAGACTAGTCAAGCTGTTGTTGCTCTCCTGTCCTCCAGTCAAGCTGTTGATGCTCTCTGTTCCCAGCCTAGTCAAGCTGTTGATGCTCTCTGTCCCCCAGACTAGCCAAGCTGTTGATGCTCTCTGTTCCCCAGACTAGTCAAGCTGTTGTTGCTCTCTGGTCCCCTCTAGTCAAGCTGTTGATGCTCTCTGTACCCCAGCCTAGTCAAGCTGTTGTTGCTCTCTGGTCCCCTCTAGTCAAGCTGTTGTTGCTCTCTGTTCCCCAGCCTAGTCTAGCCGTTGATACTCTCTGTTCCCCAGCTTAGTCAAGCTGTTGTTGCTCTCTGTTCCCCAGCCTAGTCAAGCTGTTGATGCTCTGTGTTCCCCCCTAGTCAAGCTGTTGATGCTCTCTGTTCCCCAGCCTAGACAAGCTGTTGTTGCTCTCTGGTCCCCTCTAGTCAAGCTGTTGATGCTCTCTGTTCCCCAGCCTAGTCAAGCTGTTGATGCTCTCTGTTCCCCAGCCTAGTCAAGCTGTTGTTGCTCTCTGTTCCCCAGCCTAGTCAAGCTGTTGATGCTCTCTGTTCCCCAGCCTAGTCAAGCTGTTGGTGCTCTCTGTCCCCAGCCTAGTCAAGCTGTTGATGCTCTCTGTTCCACCAGCCTAGACAATATGTTGTTGCTCTCTGGTCCTCTAGTCAAGCTGTTGATGCTCTCTGTCCCCCAGACTAGTCAAGCTGTTGATGCTCTCTGTTCCACCAGCCTAGACAAGATGTTGTTGCTCTCTGGTCCTCTAGTCAAGCTGTTGATGCTCTCTGTCCCCCAGACCAGTCAAGCTGTTGTTGCTCTCCTGTCCTCCAGTCAAGCTGTTGTTGCTCTCTGTCCCCAGCCTAGTCAAGCTGTTGATGCTCTCTGTTCCCATCCTAGTCAAGCTGTTGTTGCTCTCTGTTCCCCAGGCTAGTCAAGCTGTTGTTGCTCTCTGTTCCCCAGGCTAGTCAAGCTGTTGATGCTCTCTGCTCCCCAGCCTAGTCAAGTGTTGATGCTCTCTGTCCCCCAGACTAGTCAAGCTGTTGATGCTCTCTGTTCCCCAGACTAGTCAAGCTGTTGTTGCTCTCTGTTCCCCAGGCTAGTCAAGCTGTTGATGCTCTCTGTTCCCCAGCCTAGTCTAGCTGTTGATACTCTCTGTTCCCCAGCCTAGTCAAGCTGTTGTTGCTCTCTGTTCCCCAGCCTAGTCAAGCTGTTGATGCTCTCTGTTCCCCAGCCTAGTCAAGCTGTTGGTGCTCTCTGTCCCCAGCCTAGTCAAGCTGTTGATGCTCTCTGTTCCACCAGCCTAGACAAGATGTTGTTGCTCTCTGGTCCTCTAGTCAAGCTGTTGATGCTCTCTGTCCCCCAGACTAGTCAAGCTGTTGTTGCTCTCCTGTCCTCCAGTCAAGCTGTTGTTGCTCTCTGTCCCATGCCTAGTCAAGCTGTTGATGCTCTCTGTTCCCAGCCTAGTCAAGCTGTTGATGCTCTCTGTCCCCCAGACTAGCCAAGCTGTTGATGTTCTCTGTTCCCCAGACTAGTCAAGCTGTTGTTGCTCTCTGGTCCCCTCTAGTCAAGCTGTTGATGCTCTCTGTACCCCAGCCTAGTCAAGCTGTTGTTGCTCTCTGGTCCCCTCTAGTCAAGATGTTGTTGCTCTCTGTTCCCCAGCCTAGTCTAGCCGTTGTTGCTCTCTGTTCCCAACCTAGTCAAGCTGTTGTTGCTCTCTGTCCCCAGCCTAGTCAAGCTGTTGATGCTCTCTGTACCCCAGCCTAGTCAAGCTGTTGATGCTCTCTGTACCCCAGACTAGTCAAGCTGTTGATGCTCTCTGTTCCCCAGCCTAGTCAAGCTGTTGATGATCTCTGTCCCCAGCCTAGTCAAGCTGTTGTTGCTCTCCTGTCCTGCAATCAAGCTGTTGTTGCTCTCTGTCCCCCGACTAGTCAAGCTGTTGATGCTATCTGTCCCCCAGACTAGTCAAGCTGTTGATGCTCTCTGTCCCCAGCCTAGTCAAGTTGTTGTTGCTCTCTGTTCCACAGCCTAGACAAGCTGTTGATGCTCTCTGTTCCCCAGCCTAGTCAAGCTGTTGATGCTCTCTGTCCCCAGCCTAGTCAAGCTGTTGATGCTCTCTGTCCCCAGCCTAGTCAAGCTGTTGTTGCTCTCTGTTCCCCAGCCTAGTCAAGCTGTTGATGCTCTCTGTCCCCCAGACCAGTCAAGCTGTTGTTGCTCTCCTGTCCTCCAGTCAAGCTGTTGTTGCTTTCTGTCCCCAGCCTAGTCAAGCTGTTGATGCTCTCTGTTCCCAGCCTAGTCAAGCTGTTGTTGCTCTCTGTTCCCCAGGCTAGTCAAGCTGTTGTTGCTCTCTGTTCCCCAGGCTAGTCAAGCTGTTGATGCTCTCTGTTCCCAGCCTAGTCAAGCTGTTGATGCTCTCTGTTCCCAGCCTAGTCAAGCTGTTGTTGCTCCCTGTTCCCCCTAGTCAAGCTGTTGATGCTCTCTGTTCCCCAGTCTAGACAAGCTGTTGTTGCTCTCTGTTCCCCAGGCTAGTCAAGCTGTTGATGCTCTCTGCTCCCCAGCCTAGTCAAGTGTTGATGCTCTCTGTCCCCCAGACTAGTCAAGCTGTTGATGCTCTCTGTTCCCCAGACTAGTCAAGCTGTTGTTGCTCTCTGTTCCCCAGGCTAGTCAAGCTGTTGATGCTCTCTGTTCCCCAGCCTAGTCTAGCTGTTGATACTCTCTGTTCCCCAGCCTAGTCAAGCTGTTGTTGCTCTCTGTTCCCCAGCCTAGTCAAGCTGTTGATGCTCTCTGTTCCCCAGCCTAGTCAAGCTGTTGGTGCTCTCTGTCCCCAGCCTAGTCAAGCTGTTGATGCTCTCTGTTCCACCAGCCTAGACAAGATGTTGTTGCTCTCTGGTCCTCTAGTCAAGCTGTTGATGCTCTCTGTCCCCCAGACTAGTCAAGCTGTTGTTGCTCTCCTGTCCTCCAGTCAAGCTGTTGTTGCTCTCTGTCCCATGCCTAGTCAAGCTGTTGATGCTCTCTGTTCCCAGCCTAGTCAAGCTGTTGATGCTCTCTGTCCCCCAGACTAGCCAAGCTGTTGATGCTCTCTGTTCCCCAGACTAGTCAAGCTGTTGTTGCTCTCTGGTCCCCTCTAGTCAAGCTGTTGATGCTCTCTGTACCCCAGCCTAGTCAAGCTGTTGTTGCTCTCTGGTCCCCTCTAGTCAAGCTGTTGTTGCTCTCTGTTCCCAAGCCTAGTCTAGCCGTTGTTGCTCTCTGTTCCCAACCTAGTCAAGCTGTTGTTGCTCTCTGTCCCCAGCCTAGTCAAGCTGTTGATGCTCTCTGTACCCCAGCCTAGTCAAGCTGTTGATGCTCTCTGTACCCCAGACTAGTCAAGCTGTTGATGCTCTCTGTTCCCCAGCCTAGTCAAGCTGTTGATGATCTCTGTCCCCAGCCTAGTCAAGCTGTTGTTGCTCTCCTGTCCTGCAATCAAGCTGTTGTTGCTCTCTGTCCCCCGACTAGTCAAGCTGTTGATGCTATCTGTCCCCCAGACTAGTCAAGCTGTTGATGCTCTCTGTCCCCAGCCTAGTCAAGTTGTTGTTGCTCTCTGTTCCACAGCCTAGACAAGCTGTTGATGCTCTCTGTTCCCCAGCCTAGTCAAGCTGTTGATGCTCTCTGTCCCCAGCCTAGTCAAGCTGTTGATGCTCTCTGTCCCCAGCCTAGTCAAGCTGTTGTTGCTCTCTGTTCCCCAGCCTAGTCAAGCTGTTGATGCTCTCTGTTCCCCAGCCTAGTCAAGCTGTTGGTGCTCTCTGTCCCCAGCCTAGTCAAGCTGTTGATGCTCTCTGTTCCACCAGCCTAGACAAGATGTTGTTGCTCTCTGGTCCTCTAGTCAAGCTGTTGATGCTCTCTGTCCCCCAGACTAGTCAAGCTGTTGATGCTCTCTGTTCCACCAGCCTAGACAAGATGTTGTTGCTCTCTGGTCCTCTAGTCAAGCTGTTGATGCTCTCTGTCCCCCAGACTAGTCAAGCTGTTGTTGCTCTCCTGTCCTCCAGTCAAGCTGTTGTTGCTCTCTGTTCCCCAGGCTAGTCAAGCTGTTGTTGCTCTCTGTTCCCCAGGCTAGTCAAGCTGTTGATGCTCTCTGCTCCCCAGCCTAGTCAAGTGTTGATGCTCTCTGTCCCCCAGACTAGTCAAGCTGTTGATGCTCTCTGTTCCCCAGACTAGTCAAGCTGTTGTTGCTCTCTGTTCCCCAGGCTAGTCAAGCTGTTGATGCTCTCTGTTCCCCAGCCTAGTCTAGCTGTTGATACTCTCTGTTCCCCAGCCTAGTCAAGCTGTTGTTGCTCTCTGTTCCCCAGCCTAGTCAAGCTGTTGATGCTCTCTGTTCCCCAGCCTAGTCAAGCTGTTGGTGCTCTCTGTCCCCAGCCTAGTCAAGCTGTTGATGCTCTCTGTTCCACCAGCCTAGACAAGATGTTGTTGCTCTCTGGTCCTCTAGTCAAGCTGTTGATGCTCTCTGTCCCCCAGACTAGTCAAGCTGTTGTTGCTCTCCTGTCATCCAGTCAAGCTGTTGATGCTCTCTGTTCCCAGCCTAGTCAAGCTGTTGATGCTCTCTGTCCCCCAGACTAGCCAAGCTGTTGATGCTCTCTGTTCCCCAGACTAGTCAAGCTGTTGTTGCTCTCTGGTCCCCTCTAGTCAAGCTGTTGATGCTCTCTGTACCCCAGCCTAGTCAAGCTGTTGTTGCTCTCTGGTCCCCTCTAGTCAAGCTGTTGTTGCTCTCTGTTCCCCAGCCTAGTCTAGCCGTTGATACTCTCTGTTCCCCAGCCTAGTCAAGCTGTTGTTGCTCTCTGTTCCCCAGCCTAGTCAAGCTGTTGATGCTCTGTGTTCCCCCCTAGTCAAGCTGTTGATGCTCTCTGTTCCCCAGCCTAGACAAGCTGTTGTTGCTCTCTGGTCCCCTCTAGTCAAGCTGTTGATGCTCTCTGTTCCCCAGCCTAGTCAAGCTGTTGATGCTCTCTGTTCCCCAGCCTAGTCAAGCTGTTGTTGCTCTCTGTTCCCCAGCCTAGTCAAGCTGTTGATGCTCTCTGTTCCCCAGCCTAGTCAAGCTGTTGGTGCTCTCTGTCCCCAGCCTAGTCAAGCTGTTGATGCTCTCTGTTCCACCAGCCTAGACAAGATGTTGTTGCTCTCTGGTCCTCTAGTCAAGCTGTTGATGCTCTCTGTCCCCCAGACTAGTCAAGCTGTTGATGCTCTCTGTTCCACCAGCCTAGACAAGATGTTGTTGCTCTCTGGTCCTCTAGTCAAGCTGTTGATGCTCTCTGTCCCCCAGACCAGTCAAGCTGTTGTTGCTCTCCTGTCCTCCAGTCAAGCTGTTGTTGCTCTCTGTCCCCAGCCTAGTCAAGCTGTTGATGCTCTCTGTTCCCAGCCTAGTCAAGCTGTTGTTGCTCTCTGTTCCCCAGGCTAGTCAAGCTGTTGTTGCTCTCTGTTCCCCAGGCTAGTCAAGCTGTTGATGCTCTCTGTTCCCAGCCTAGTCAAGCTGTTGATGCTCTCTGTTCCCAGCCTAGTCAAGCTGTTGTTGCTCCCTGTTCCCCCTAGTCAAGCTGTTGATGCTCTCTGTTCCCCAGTCTAGACAAGCTGTTGTTGCTCTCTGTTCCCCAGGCTAGTCAAGCTGTTGATGCTCTCTGCTCCCCAGCCTAGTCAAGTGTTGATGCTCTCTGTCCCCCAGACTAGTCAAGCTGTTGATGCTCTCTGTTCCCCAGACTAGTCAAGCTGTTGTTGCTCTCTGTTCCCCAGGCTAGTCAAGCTGTTGATGCTCTCTGTTCCCCAGCCTAGTCTAGCTGTTGATACTCTCTGTTCCCCAGCCTAGTCAAGCTGTTGTTGCTCTCTGTTCCCCAGCCTAGTCAAGCTGTTGATGCTCTCTGTTCCCCAGCCTAGTCAAGCTGTTGGTGCTCTCTGTCCCCAGCCTAGTCAAGCTGTTGATGCTCTCTGTTCCACCAGCCTAGACAAGATGTTGTTGCTCTCTGGTCCTCTAGTCAAGCTGTTGATGCTCTCTGTCCCCCAGACTAGTCAAGCTGTTGTTGCTCTCCTGTCCTCCAGTCAAGCTGTTGATGCTCTCTGTTCCCAGCCTAGTCAAGCTGTTGATGCTTTCTGTCCCCCAGACTAGCCAAGCTGTTGATGCTCTCTGTTCCCCAGACTAGTCAAGCTGTTGTTGCTCTCTGGTCCCCTCTAGTCAAGCTGTTGATGCTCTCTGTACCCCAGCCTAGTCAAGCTGTTGTTGCTCTCTGGTCCCCTCTAGTCAAGCTGTTGTTGCTCTCTGTTCCCCAGCCTAGTCTAGCCCTGATACTCTCTGTTCCCCAGCCTAGTCAAGCTGTTGTTGCTCTCTGTTCCCCAGCCTAGTCAAGCTGTTGATGCTCTGTGTTCCCCCCTAGTCAAGCTGTTGATGCTCTCTGTTCCCCAGCCTAGACAAGCTGTTGTTGCTCTCTGGTCCCCTCTAGTCAAGCTGTTGATGCTCTCTGTTCCCCAGCCTAGTCAAGCTGTTGATGCTCTCTGTTCCCCAGCCTAGTCAAGCTGTTGTTGCTCTCTGTTCCCCAGCCTAGTCAAGCTGTTGATGCTCTCTGTTCCCCAGCCTAGTCAAGCTGTTGGTGCTCTCTGTCCCCAGCCTAGTCAAGCTGTTGATGCTCTCTGTTCCACCAGCCTAGACAAGATGTTGTTGCTCTCTGGTCCTCTAGTCAAGCTGTTGATGCTCTCTGTCCCCCAGACTAGTCAAGCTGTTGATGCTCTCTGTTCCACCAGCCTAGACAAGATGTTGTTGCTCTCTGGTCCTCTAGTCAAGCTGTTGATGCTCTCTGTCCCCCAGACCAGTCAAGCTGTTGTTGCTCTCCTGTCCTCCAGTCAAGCTGTTGTTGCTCTCTGTCCCCAGCCTAGTCAAGCTGTTGATGCTCTCTGTTCCCAGCCTAGTCAAGCTGTTGTTGCTCTCTGTTCCCCAGGCTAGTCAAGCTGTTGTTGCTCTCTGTTCCCCAGGCTAGTCAAGCTGTTGATGCTCTCTGTTCCCAGCCTAGTCAAGCTGTTGATGCTCTCTGTTCCCAGCCTAGTCAAGCTGTTGTTGCTCCCTGTTCCCCCTAGTCAAGCTGTTGATGCTCTCTGTTCCCCAGTCTAGACAAGCTGTTGTTGCTCTCTGTTCCCCAGGCTAGTCAAGCTGTTGATGCTCTCTGCTCCCCAGCCTAGTCAAGTGTTGATGCTCTCTGTCCCCCAGACTAGTCAAGCTGTTGATGCTCTCTGTTCCCCAGCCTAGTCAAGTGTTGATGCTCTCTGTTCCCCAGGCTAGTCAAGCTGTTGATGCTCTCTGTTCCCCAGACTAGTCAAGCTGTTGTTGCTCTCTGTTCCCCAGGCTAGTCAAGCTGTTGATGCTCTCTGTTCCCCAGCCTAGTCTAGCTGTTGATACTCTCTGTTCCCCAGCCTAGTCAAGCTGTTGTTGCTCTCTGTTCCCCAGCCTAGTCAAGCTGTTGATGCTCTCTGTTCCCCAGCCTAGTCAAGCTGTTGGTGCTCTCTGTCCCCAGCCTAGTCAAGCTGTTGATGCTCTCTGTTCCACCAGCCTAGACAAGATGTTGTTGCTCTCTGGTCCTCTAGTCAAGCTGTTGATGCTCTCTGTCCCCCAGACTAGTCAAGCTGTTGTTGCTCTCCTGTCCTCCAGTCAAGCTGTTGTTGCTCTCTGTCCCATGCCTAGTCAAGCTGTTGATGCTCTCTGTTCCCAGCCTAGTCAAGCTGTTGATGCTCTCTGTCCCCCAGACTAGCCAAGCTGTTGATGCTCTCTGTTCCCCAGACTAGTCAAGCTGTTGTTGCTCTCTGGTCCCCTCTAGTCAAGCTGTTGATGCTCTCTGTACCCCAGCCTAGTCAAGCTGTTGTTGCTCTCTGGTCCCCTCTAGTCAAGCTGTTGTTGCTCTCTGTTCCCCAGCCTAGTCTAGCCGTTGATACTCTCTGTTCCCCAGCCTAGTCAAGCTGTTGTTGCTCTCTGTTCCCCAGCCTAGTCAAGCTGTTGATGCTCTGTGTTCCCCCCTAGTCAAGCTGTTGATGCTCTCTGTTCCCCAGCCTAGACAAGCTGTTGTTGCTCTCTGGTCCCCTCTAGTCAAGCTGTTGATGTTCTCTGTTCCCCAGCCTAGTCAAGCTGTTGATTCTCTCTGTTCCCCAGCCTAGACAAGATGTTGTTGCTCTCTGGTCCTCTAGTCAAGCTGTTGATGCTCTCTGTCCCCCAGACCAGTCAAGCTGTTGTTGCTCTCCTGTCCTCCAGTCAAGCTGTTGTTGCTCTCTGTCCCCAGCCTAGTCAAGCTGTTGATGCTCTCTGTTCCCAGCCTAGTCAAGCTGTTGTTGCTCTCTGTTCCCCAGGCTAGTCAAGCTGTTGTTGCTCTCTGTTCCCCAGGCTAGTCAAGCTGTTGATGCTCTCTGCTCCCCAGCCTAGTCAAGTGTTGATGCTCTCTGTCCCCCAGACTAGTCAAGCTGTTGATGCTCTCTGTTCCCCAGACTAGTCAAGCTGTTGTTGCTCTCTGTTCCCCAGGCTAGTCAAGCTGTTGATGCTCTCTGTTCCCCAGCCTAGTCTAGCTGTTGATACTCTCTGTTCCCCAGCCTAGTCAAGCTGTTGTTGCTCTCTGTTCCCCAGCCTAGTCAAGCTGTTGATGCTCCCTGTTCCCCCTAGTCAAGCTGTTGATGCTCTCTGTTCCCCAGTCTAGACAAGCTGTTGTTGCTCTCTGTCCCCCAGACTAGTCAAGCTGTTGATGCTCTCTGTTCCCCAGCCTAGTCAAGCTGTTGATGCTCTCTGTTCCCCAGCCTAGTCAAGCTATTGATGCTCTCTGTTCCCCAGACTAGTCAAGCTGTTGATGCTCTCTGTCCCCCAGACCAGTCAAGCTGTTGTTGCTCTCCTGTCCTCCAGTCAAGCTGTTGTTGCTCTCTGTCCCCAGCCTAGTCAAGCTGTTGATGCTCTCTGTTCCCCAGGCTAGTCAAGCTGTTGATGCTCTCTGTTCCCAGCCTAGTCAAGCTGTTGATGCTCTCTGTTCCCAGCCTAGTCAAGCTGTTGTTGCTCCCTGTTCCCCCTAGTCAAGCTGTTGATGCTCTCTGTTCCCCAGTCTAGACAAGCTGTTGTTGCTCTCTGTTCCCCAGGCTAGTCAAGCTGTTGATGCTCTCTGCTCCCCAGCCTAGTCAAGTGTTGATGCTCTCTGTCCCCCAGACTAGTCAAGCTGTTGATGCTCTCTGTTCCCCAGACTAGTCAAGCTGTTGTTGCTCTCTGTTCCCCAGGCTAGTCAAGCTGTTGATGCTCTCTGTTCCCCAGCCTAGTCTAGCTGTTGATACTCTCTGTTCCCCAGCCTAGTCAAGCTGTTGTTGCTCTCTGTTCCCCAGCCTAGTCAAGCTGTTGATGCTCTCTGTTCCCCAGCCTAGTCAAGCTGTTGGTGCTCTCTGTCCCCAGCCTAGTCAAGCTGTTGATGCTCTCTGTTCCACCAGCCTAGACAAGATGTTGTTGCTCTCTGGTCCTCTAGTCAAGCTGTTGATGCTCTCTGTCCCCCAGACTAGTCAAGCTGTTGTTGCTCTCCTGTCCTCCAGTCAAGCTGTTGTTGCTCTCTGTCCCATGCCTAGTCAAGCTGTTGATGCTCTCTGTTCCCAGCCTAGTTAAGCTGTTGATGCTCTCTGTCCCCCAGACTAGCCAAGCTGTTGATGCTCTCTGTTCCCCAGACTAGTCAAGCTGTTGTTGCTCTCTGGTCCCCTCTAGTCAAGCTGTTGATGCTCTCTGTACCCCAGCCTAGTCAAGCTGTTGTTGCTCTCTGGTCCCCTCTAGTCAAGCTGTTGTTGCTCTCTGTTCCCCAGCCTAGTCTAGCCGTTGATACTCTCTGTTCCCCAGCCTAGTCAAGCTGTTGTTGCTCTCTGTTCCCCAGCCTAGTCAAGCTGTTGATGCTCTGTGTTCCCCCCTAGTCAAGCTGTTGATGCTCTCTGTTCCCCAGCCTAGACAAGCTGTTGTTGCTCTCTGGTCCCCTCTAGTCAAGCTGTTGATGCTCTCTGTTCCCCAGCCTAGTCAAGCTGTTGATGCTCTCTGTTCCCCAGCCTAGACAAGATGTTGTTGCTCTCTGGTCCTCTAGTCAAGCTGTTGATGCTCTCTGTCCCCCAGACCAGTCAAGCTGTTGTTGCTCTCCTGTCCTCCAGTCAAGCTGTTGTTGCTCTCTGTCCCCAGCCTAGTCAAGCTGTTGATGCTCTCTGTTCCCAGCCTAGTCAAGCTGTTGTTGCTCTCTGTTCCCCAGGCTAGTCAAGCTGTTGTTGCTCTCTGTTCCCCAGGCTAGTCAAGCTGTTGATGCTCTCTGCTCCCCAGCCTAGTCAAGTGTTGATGCTCTCTGTCCCCCAGACTAGTCAAGCTGTTGTTGCTCTCTGTTCCCCAGCCTAGTCAAGCTGTTGATGCTCTCTGTTCCCCAGCCTAGTCAAGCTATTGATGCTCTCTGTTCCCCAGACTAGTCAAGCTGTTGATGCTCTCTGTTCCCCAGCCTAGTCAAGCTGTTGTTGCTCTCTGGTCCTCTAGTCAAGCTGTTGTTGCTCTCCTGTCCTCCAGTCAAGCTGTTGTTGCTCTCTGTCCCCCAGACTAGTCAAGCTGTTGATGCTCTCTGT
>NC_060196.1:63547235-63594735 GCF_021184085.1 Oncorhynchus gorbuscha
AACAACCTCAGTGGACTCTATTACGACAACAACCTCAGTGGACTCTATTACAACAACAACCTCAGTGGACTCTATGACAACAACCTCAGTGGACTCTATGACAACAACCTCAGTGGACTATATTACAACAACAACCTCAGTGGACTCTATAACAACAACCTCAGTGGACTCTATAACAACAACCTCAGTGGACTCTATTACAACAACAACCTCAGTGGACTCTATAACAACAACCTCAGTGGACTCTATAACAACAACCTCAGTGGACTCTATGACAACAACCTCAGTGGACTCTATGACAACAACCTCAGTGGACTCTATAGCAACAACCTCAGTGGACTCTATGACAACAACCTCAGTGGACTCTATGACAACAACCTCAGTGGACTCTATGACAACAACCTCAGTGGACTCTATTACAACAACAACCTCAGTGGACTCTATAACAACAACCTCAGTGGACTCTATGACAACAACCTCAGTGGACTCTATGACAACAACAACCTCAGTATGTATTACACCTGGGCTGGTTGGTCATCTCGTTAGTCAGTATGTATTACACCTGTGCTGGTTGGTCATCTCGTTAGTCAGTATGTGTTTCACCTGTGCCGTCATCTCGTTAGTGGGAAGGCGTTTCACCTTTCCTGGCCCAGTGCTACAGTTGTGCTGAGAGACTTGACCTTTAGTTGGCTGATATCTAGAAAAACAATCCTTTATCTGATGTTCCCTATTTTAGTTTGCTCCACTTCTTGGTTTGTTGCGTCCTGTCCTTAAGTTTGGTGTGGGTTCTTGTTTTGTTTGCCTCTTCTTGGGTAAATTTAGTGGGGCCTAGTGGTGTGTGTCAGTTGTTGTTGCTAGTCAGATTTCAGTTGTCCCCCCCTTTCAGAACCTCTCCTAAAACCCCACTTGATTCATTTTGGTTGTTTTCAGTGACTCTTTGTTAGTTACTCTTTCTGTGTCTGTGGTAATTTGTGGTTTTCTTAATGGGGAACGTAACACTATCTTCATGTCTTAACAAAAAACTCTACTTTGACAGATGCCCCATCATGTTAGCCAGGTGTGTTTAGGGGGTGATTACGGCCTTCTATTTCATTAACTTGTGTACATATCTAGACAATAGTGATCCATCCACTTAGCGAGATGTGGCTGAGGGGGGTGGTTGTTGTATTTCCTTCACTTGAATCAATCAATCAATTTAGACAAGTGTGTCTGGGTAAGAATCATCTAATAATGCAAAAATATTCATACAATATTTATCTGGACATTTTCTATTTTTGATATTGCTGCAGGTAGCCTAGTGGTTAGAGGCAGGTAGCCTAGTGGTTAGAGGCAGATAGCCTAGTGGTTAGAGCAGGTAGTCTTGTGGTTAGAGCAGGTAGTCTAGTGGTTAGAGGCAGGTAGCCTAGTGGTTAGAGCAGGTAGCCTAGTGGTTAGAGCAGGTAGTCTAGTGGTTAGAGCAGGTAGTCTAGTGGTTAGAGCAGGTAGTCTAGTGGTTAGAGGCAGGTCGTCTAGTGGTTAGAGGCAGGTAGTCTAGTGGTTAGAGCAGGTAGCCTAGTGGTTAGAGCAGGTAGTCTAGTGGTTAGAGCAGGTAGTCTAGTGGTTAGAGGCAGGTAGTCTAGTGGTTAGAGGCAGGTAGCCTAGTGGTTAGAGGCAGGTAGTCTAGTGGTTAGACGCAGGTAGCCTAGTGGTTAGAGGCAGGTAGTCTAGTGGTTAGAGCAGGTAGCCTAGTGGTTAGAGGCAGGTAGTCTAGTGGTTAGAGGCAGGTAGCCTAGTGGTTAGAGGCAGGTAGTCTAGTGGTTAGAGCAGGTAGCCTAGTGGTTAGACCAGGTAGCCTAGTGGTTAGAGGCAGGTAGCCTTGTGGTTAGAGGCAGGTAGGCTAGTAGTTGGAGGCAGGTATCCGAGTGGTTAGAGCAGGTAGCCTAGTGGTTAGAGCAGGTAGCCTAGTGGTTAGAGCAGGTAGTCTAGTGGTTAGAGCAGGTAGTCTAGTTGTTAGAGGCAGGTAGTCTAGTGGTTAGAGCAGGTAGTCTAGTGGTTAGAGCAGGTAGCCTAGTGGTTAGAGCAGGTAGTCTAGTGGTTAGAGCAGGTAGTCTAGTGGTTAGAGGCAGGTAGCCTAGTGGTTAGAGCAGGTAGTCTAGTGGTTAGAGCAGGTAGTCTAGTGGTTAGAGGCAGGTAGTCTAGTGGTTAAAAGGCAGGTAGTCTAGTGTTTAAAAGGCAGGTAGCCTAGTGGTTAGAGCAGGTAGTCTAGTGGTTAGAGCAGGTAGCCTAGTGGTTAGAGGCAGGTAGTCTAGTGGTTAGAGCAGGTAGCCTAGTGGTTAGAGGCAGGTTGCCTTGTGGTTAGAGGCAGGTTGCCTTGTGGTTAGAGGCAGGTAGCCTAGTGGTTAGAGGCAGGTAGCCTAGTGGTTAGAGGCAGGTAGCCTAGTGGTTAGAGGCAGGTAGCCTAGTGATGAGAGCAGGTAGTCTAGTGGTTAGAGGCAGGTAGTCTAGTGGTTAGAGGCAGGTAGTCTAGTGGTTAGAGGCAGGTAGTCTAGTGGTTAGAGCAGGTAGCCTAGTGGTTAGAGGCAGGTAGTCTAGTGGTTCGATCAGGTAGCCTAGTGGTTAGAGGCAGGTAGCCTTGTGGTTAGAGGCAGGTAGCCTTGTGGTTAGAGCAGGTAGCCTAGTGGTTAGAGCAGGTAGTCTAGTGGTTAGAGGCAGGTAGCCTAGTGGTTAGAGGCAGGTAGTCTAGTGGTTAGAGCAGGTAGCCTAGTGGTTAGAGCAGGTAGTCTAGTGGTTAGAGGCAGGTAGCCTAGTGGTTAGAGCAGGTAGCCTAGTGGTTAGAGCAGGTAGTCTAGTGGTTAGAGCAGGTAGTCTAGTGGTTAGAGCAGGTAGTCTAGTGGTTAGAGCAGGTAGTCTAGTGGTTAGAGGCAGGTAGTCTAGTGGTTAGAGGCAGGTAGCCTAGTGGTTAGAGGCAGGTAGTCTAGTGGTTAGACGCAGGTAGCCTAGTGGTTAGAGGCAGGTAGTCTAGTGGTTAGAGCAGGTAGCCTAGTGGTTAGAGGCAGGTAGTCTAGTGGTTAGAGGCAGGTAGTCTAGTGGTTAGAGGCAGGTAGCCTAGTGGTTAGAGGCAGGTAGTCTAGTGGTTAGACCAGGTAGCCTAGTGGTTAGAGGCAGGTAGCCTTGTGGTTAGAGGCAGGTAGGCTAGTAGTTGGAGGCAGGTATCCGAGTGGTTAGAGCAGGTAGCCTAGTGGTTAGAGCAGGTAGCCTAGTGGTTAGAGCAGGTAGTCTAGTGGTTAGAGCAGGTAGTCTAGTTGTTAGAGGCAGGTAGTCTAGTGGTTAGAGCAGGTAGTCTAGTGGTTAGAGCAGGTAGCCTAGTGGTTAGAGCAGGTAGTCTAGTGGTTAGAGCAGGTAGTCTAGTGGTTAGAGGCAGGTAGCCTAGTGGTTAGAGCAGGTAGTCTAGTGGTTAGAGCAGGTAGTCTAGTGGTTAGAGGCAGGTAGTCTAGTGGTTAAAAGGCAGGTAGTCTAGTGTTTAAAAGGCAGGTAGCCTAGTGGTTAGAGCAGGTAGTCTAGTGGTTAGAGCAGGTAGCCTAGTGGTTAGAGGCAGGTAGTCTAGTGGTTAGAGCAGGTAGCCTAGTGGTTAGAGGCAGGTTGCCTTGTGGTTAGAGGCAGGTAGCCTAGTGGTTAGAGGCAGGTAGCCTAGTGGTTAGAGGCAGGTAGCCTAGTGGTTAGAGCAGGTAGTCTAGTGATGAGAGCAGGTAGTCTAGTGGTTAGAGGCAGGTAGTCTAGTGGTTAGAGGCAGGTAGTCTAGTGGTTAGAGCAGGTAGCCTAGTGGTTAGAGGCAGGTAGTCTAGTGGTTCGATCAGGTAGCCTAGTGGTTAGAGGCAGGTAGCCTTGTGGTTAGAGGCAGGTAGCCTTGTGGTTAGAGGCAGGTAGCCTAGTGGTTAGAGGCAGGTAGCCTAGTGGTTAGAGGCAGGTAGCCTAGTGGTTAGAGGCAGGTAGCCTAGTGGTTAGAGGCAGGTAGCCTAGTGGTTAGAGCAGGTAGCCTAGTGGTTAGACCAGGTAGCCTAGTGGTTAGAGGCAGGTAGCCTTGTGGTTAGAGGCAGGTAGGCTAGTAGTTGGAGGCAGGTATCCGAGTGGTTAGAGCAGGTAGCCTAGTGGTTAGAGCAGGTAGCCTAGTGGTTAGAGCAGGTAGTCTAGTGGTTAGAGCAGGTAGTCTAGTTGTTAGAGGCAGGTAGTCTAGTGGTTAGAGCAGGTAGTCTAGTGGTTAGAGCAGGTAGCCTAGTGGTTAGAGCAGGTAGTCTAGTGGTTAGAGCAGGTAGTCTAGTGGTTAGAGGCAGGTAGCCTAGTGGTTAGAGCAGGTAGTCTAGTGGTTAGAGCAGGTAGTCTAGTGGTTAGAGGCAGGTAGTCTAGTGGTTAAAAGGCAGGTAGTCTAGTGTTTAAAAGGCAGGTAGCCTAGTGGTTAGAGCAGGTAGTCTAGTGGTTAGAGCAGGTAGCCTAGTGGTTAGAGGCAGGTAGTCTAGTGGTTAGAGCAGGTAGCCTAGTGGTTAGAGGCAGGTTGCCTTGTGGTTAGAGGCAGGTAGCCTAGTGGTTAGAGGCAGGTAGCCTAGTGGTTAGAGGCAGGTAGCCTAGTGGTTAGAGCAGGTAGTCTAGTGATGAGAGCAGGTAGTCTAGTGGTTAGAGGCAGGTAGTCTAGTGGTTAGAGGCAGGTAGTCTAGTGGTTAGAGCAGGTAGCCTAGTGGTTAGAGGCAGGTAGTCTAGTGGTTCGATCAGGTAGCCTAGTGGTTAGAGGCAGGTAGCCTTGTGGTTAGAGGCAGGTAGCCTTGTGGTTAGAGGCAGGTAGCCTAGTGGTTAGAGGCAGGTAGCCTAGTGGTTAGAGGCAGGTAGCCTAGTGGTTAGAGGCAGGTAGTCTAGTGGTTAGAACAGGTAGCCTAGTGGTTAGAGCAGGAAGTCTAGTGGTTAGTCTTCTGAACAAGGCAGTTAACCCACTGTTCCCAGGCCAGTTAACCCACTGTTCCTAGACCAGTTAACCCACTGTTCCTAGGCCAGTTAACCCACTGTTCCTAGGCCAGTTAACCCACTGTTCCTAGACCAGTTAACCCACTGTTCCTAGACCAGTTAACCCACTGTTCCTAGGCCAGTTAACCCACTGTTCCTAGACCAGTTAACCCACTGTTCCTAGGACAGTTAACCCACTGTTCCTAGGCCAGTTAACCCACTGTTCCTAGGCCAGTTAACCCACTGTTCCTAGGCCAGTTAACCCACTGTTCCTAGGCCAGTTAACACACTGTTCCTAGGCCAGTTAACCCACTGTTCCTAGGCCAGTTAACCCACTGTTCCTAGGCCAGTTAACCCACTGTTCCTAGACCAGTTAACCCACTGTTCCTAGACCAGTTAACCCACTGTTCCTAGACCAGTTAACCCACTGTTCTTAGGTCAGTTAACCCACTGTTCCTAGACCAGTTAACCCACTGTTCCTAGGCCAGTTAACCCACTGTTCCTAGACCAGTTAACCCACTGTTCCTAGGCCAGTTAACCCACTGTTCCTAGACCAGTTAACCCACTGTTCCTAGACCAGTTAACCCACTGTCCCTAGGCCAGTTAACCCACTGTTCCTAGACCAGTTAACCCACTGTTCCTAGGACAGTTAACCCACTGTTCCTAGGACAGTTAACCCACTGTTCCTATGCCAGTTAACCCACTGTTCCTAGGCCAGTTAACCCACTGTTCCTAGGCCAGTTAACCCACTGTTCCTAGTCCAGTTAACCCACTGTTCCTAGACCAGTTAACCCACTGTTCCTAGGCCAGTTAACCCACTGTTCCTAGGCCAGTTAACCCACTGTTCCTAGACCAGTTAACCCACTGTTCCTAGACCAGTTAACCCACTGTTCCTAGACCAGTTGACCCACTGTTCCTAGACCAGTTGACCCACTGTTCCTAGACCAGTTAACACACTGTTCCTAGGCCAGTTAACACACTGTTCCTAGGCCAGTTAACCCACTGTTCCTAGGCCAATTAACCCACTGTTCCTAGACCAGTTAACCCACTGTTCCTAGGCCAGTTAACCCACTGTTCCTAGGCCAGTTAACCCACTGTTCCTAGGCCAGTTAACCCACTGTTCCTAGGCCAGTTAACCCACTGTTCCTAGACCAGTTAACCCACTGTTCCTAGGCCAGTTAACCCACTGTTCCTAGACCAGTTAACCCACTGTTCCTAGGCCAGTTAACCCACTGTTCTTAGGCCAGTTAACCCACTGTTCCTAGACCAGTTAACCCACTGTTCCTAGGCCAGTTAACCCACTGTTCCTAGACCAGTTAACCCACTGTTCCTAGGCCAGTTAACCCACTGTTCCTAGGCCAGTTAACCCACTGTTCCTAGGCCAGTTAACCCACTGTTCCTAGACCAGTTAACCCACTGTTCCTAGGCCAGTTAACCCACTGTTCCTAGGCCAGTTAACCCACTGTTCTTAGGCCAGTTAACCCACTGTTCCTAGACCAGTTAACCCACTGTTCCTAGACCAGTTAACCCACTGTTCCTAGGCCAGTTAACCCACTGTTCCTAGACCAGTTAACCCACTGTTCCTAGACCAGTTAACCCACTGTTCCTAGGCCAGTTAACCCACTGTTCCTAGGCCAATTAACCCACTGTTCCTAGACCAGTTAACCCACTGTTCCTAGACCAGTTAACCCACTGTTCCTAGGCCAGTTAACCCACTGTTCCTAGGCCAGTTAACCCACTGTTCCTAGGCCAGTTAACTCACTGTTCCTAGGCCAGTTAACCCACTGTTCCTAGACCAGTTAAAAATAATAATAATATGCCAGTAACCATTTCACTGCATTTGCACCTTGTGTATTTGATAAGCACATTTAGATTGTCTGTGATATAACGTGTTATTACCAGAAACGGTAATGTGAAGAACAACATTACCTGCAACAAAGGCAGTTTAGGAAATAGGCCAAGGACACGATAAAAGTAATTTTCCTACTTGATCATTTTTTAGTCTTGCCGAACTGAACGAGTGTGCTCTCAAAACTCCCTAAAATGACGTTTGCCTTGAACAAATGTAAAAAGGAGGAAAGCGGCAATATCACCCTGGGACAGTAGAGGAGCTGGTAATAACCACAAGGAAGTGAAGATACACCCAAACAAGGAAGTGAAGACACACCCAAACAAGGAAGTGAAGACACACCCAAACAAGGAAGTGAAGACACACCCAAACAAGGAAGTGAAGACACACCCAAACAAGGAAGATAATTAAATAGAGAGACATTTGACTGCCGAGAAGCAACACATACAGTTGAAGACGGAAGTTTACATCTTAGCCAAATACATTTAAGTTCAGTTGTTCACAATTCCTGACATTTAATCAGACTAAAAATTCCCTGTCTGAGGTCAGTTTGGATCACCACTTTATTTTAAGACTATGAAATGTCAGAATAATAGTAGAGAGAATTATTATTTTCAGCTTTAATTTATTTCATCACATTCCCAGTGGGTCAGAAGTTTACATACACTCAATTAGTATTTGGTAGCATTGCCTTTCAATTGTTTAACTTTGGTCAAACGTTTCTGGTAGGCTTCCACAAGCGTCCCACAATAAGTTGGGTGAATTTTGGCCCGTTCCTCCTGACAGAGCTGGTGTAACTGAGTCACGTTTGTAGGCCACCTTGCTCACACACGCTTTTTCAGTTCTGCACAAAAATGTTCTATAGGATTGAGTTCAGGGCTTTGTGATGGCCACTCCAAAACCATGACTTTGTTGTCCTTGAGCCATTTTGCCACAACTTTGGAAGTATGCTTGGGGTCGTTGTCCATTTGGAAGAACCATTTTCGACCAAGCTTTAACTTCCTGACTGATGTCTTGAGATGTTGCTTCAATATATGCACCTATTTTTCCCCCTCATGATGCCATCTATTTTGTAAAGTGCACAAGTCCCTCCTGCAGCAAAGCACCCCCTCAACATGATGCTGCCACCCCCACAACATGATGCTGCCACCCCCGTGCTTCACGGTTGGGATGGGGTTCTTCGGCCTGCAAGCCTCCCCCTTTTTCCTCCAAACATAACGATGGTAACTAAGGCCAAACAGTTCTATTTTTGTTTCATCAGACCAGAGGACATTTCTCCAAAAAGTACAATCTTTGTTCCCATGTGCAGTTGCAAACTGTAGTCTGGCTTTTTTATGGTGGTTTGGCTGTTTTGTTGCTGAAACAGAGAGGCAGGGTGGGATGTCTGAGGTGTCTAGGTGTTTGACTACTGAAACAGAGAGGCAGGGTGGGATGTCTGAGGTGTCTAGGTGTTTGACTACTGAAACAGAGAGGCAGGGTGGGATGTCTGAGGTGTCTAGGTGTTTGACTACTGAAACAGAGAGGCAGGGGGGATGTCTGAGGTGTCTAGGTGTTTGACTACTGAAACAGAGAGGCAGGGGGGATGTCTGAGGTGTCTAGGTGTTTGACTACTGAAACAGAGAGGCATGGTGGGATGTCTGAGGTGTCTAGTTGTTTGACTACTGAAACAGAGAGGCAGGGTGGGATGTCTGAGGTGTCTAGGTGTTTGACTACTGAAACAGAGAGGCAAGGTGGGATGTCTGAGGTGTCTAGGTGTTTGACTACTGAAACAGAGAGGCAGGGTGGGATGTCTGAGGTGTCTAGGTGTTTGACTACTGAAACAGAGATGCAGGGTGGGATGTCTGAGGTGTCTAGGTGTTTGACTACTGAAACAATCAATTATATGTTTGCTAAGCAACTTTAAGGTAACAAGGTTCTTACATAACACACACACACACAGAGAGAGAGAGACAGACACACACACACACACACACACAGAGACAGACACACACACACCCACACACACACACCCACACCACCTTCAGGTTCACACATGAAGGCTCCTCCAACTACTTGGAACTCCAATGCTTGGCTGTTGCCTTGGCAACACGAAGAGCAGAGCCATAGAGAAGGAGAGCGGAGAGGAGGAAGAGAGGAGGAGGAGGAGGAGGAGGAGAAGGGGAGGAGGAGACGAGGAGATGAGGAGACAAGGAGAGGGGGAGATGAGAAGAGTAGAGGAAGAGACAGGGAGAAGGGGAGATGGGGAGGGGACGGGGAGAGATGGGAGGAGGAGAGGAGGAGACGGGGAGAGGGGGAGATGGGAGGAAGAGGAGAGGAGGTAAAGATGAGGAGAGGACGATAGGTAGATCAGGTCTATCTCTCTCTCTATTACTCACTCTTTCATTCTCTCTCTCTCTCTCTCTTTCTCCATTCTCTGTCCCTCTCTCTCTCTCTCCCCCTCTCCCTCTCGCTCACTCTCTCTTTATCTCTCTATTTTTATCTCTCTTTATCTATTCTCTCTCTATCACTCTCTCTCTCTGTGTCTGTCTCTCTCTCAAAGAGACCAAAGAGCTGCAAAGCCCCACAGCACAGTTTGGAGTATCTGTCCATAGGAACACTTTAAGCCTCACACTCCACAGAGCTGGGCTTTACGGAAGAGTGGCCAGACAAAGCCACTGCTTATAGAAACAAACTTGCAAACACGTTTGGTGTTCGCCAAAAGGCATGTGAGAGACTCCCCAAACATATGGAAGAAGGTACTCTGGTTAGATGAGACTAAAATTAGACTTTTAGGCCATCAAAGAGAGCGCTATGTCTGGCGCAAACCCAATACCTCTCATCACCCCGAGAACATCGTCCCCACAGTGAAGCATGGTGGTGGCAGCATCATGCTGTGGGGATGTTTTAAATCGGCAGGGAAACGGGTCAGAATGGAAGGAATGATGGATGGCGGTAAATACAGGGAAATTATTGAGGAAAACCTGTTTCAGTCTTCCAGAGATTTGAGACTGGGATGGATGAGAGTCTCAGTATACTGACTCTCTGTGGACCAGGGTCATGATGAAGTCTCAGTATACTGACTCTCTGTGGACCAGGGTCATGATGAAGTCTCAGTATACTGACTCTCTGTGGACCAGGGTCATGATGAAGTCTCAGTATACTGACTCTCTGTGGACCAGGGTCATGATGAAGTCTCAGTATACTGACTCTCTGTGGACCAGGGTCATGATGAAGTCTCAGTATACTGACTCTCTGTGGACCAGGGCCATGATGAAGAAGTCATTACTCAGTCTACTGACTCTCTGTGGACCAGAGTCATGATGAAGTCTCAGTATACTGACTCTCTGTGGACCAGGGTCATGATGAAGTCTCAGTATACTGACTCTCTGTGGACCAGGGTCATGATGAAGTCTCAGTATACTGACTCTCTGTGGACCAGGGTCATGATGAAGTCTCAGTATACTGACTCTCTGTGGACCAGGGTCATGATGAAGTCTCAGTATACTGACTCTCTGTGGACCAGGGTCATGATGAAGTCTCAGTATACTGACTCTCTGTGGACCAGGGCCATGATGAAGAAGTCATTACTCAGTCTACTGACTCTCTGTGGACCAGGGTCATGATGAAGTCTCAGTATACTGACTCTCTGTGGACCGGGGTCATGATGAAGTCTCAGTATACTGACTCTCTGTGGACCAGAGTCATGATGAAGTCTCAGTATACTGACTCTCTGTGGACCAGGGTCATGATGAAGTCTCAGTATATTGACTCTCTGTGGACCAGGGTCATGATGAAGTCTCAGTATACTGACTCTCTGTGGACCAGGGTCATGATGAAGTCTCAGTATACTGACTCTCTGTGGACCAGGGCCATGATGAAGAAGTCATTACTCAGTCTACTGACTCTCTGTGGACCAGAGTCATGATGAAGTCTCAGTATACTGACTCTCTGTGGACCAGGGTCATGATGAAGTCTCAGTATACTGACTCTCTGTGGACCAGGGTCATGATGAAGAAGGCATTACTCAATCTACTGACTCTCTGTGGACCAGGGTCATGATGAAGAAGGCATTACTCAGTCTACTGACTCTCTGTGGACCAGGGTCATGATGAAGAAGGCATTACGCAGTCTACTGACTCTATGTCCACCATCCAGCAGGACAATGACCCTAAGCATACTGCTAAAACAACACTTGAGTTGTTTAAGGGGAAACATTTAAATGTCTTGGAATGACCTATGTCAAAGCCCAGACCTCAATCCAATTGAGAAACTGTGGTATGACTTAAAGATTGCTGTACACCAGCGGAACCTGTCCAATTTCAAGGTGCTGGAGCAGTTTTGTCTTGAAGAATGGGCAAAAATCCCAGTGGCTAGATGTGCCAAGCTATAAATACTGCAAAGCGTGGCTCTACAAAGTATTGAATTTGGGAGGGTGAATAGTTATGCACGCTCAAGTTTCCAGGTTGTTTGTCTTATTTCTTGTTTGTCTCACAAGAAAACTGTTCATCTTCCTGTTGTATGAATCAAATAATACAAACCTCCCCCCAAAATATTTTTTCATTCCAGGCAACAAAATAGGGAAAACGCCAAGTGGGGTGAATATGTTAGCAAGCCAATGTAAATAAGGCTTGAAATGACAGTGAATCCTCCTTTAAAAATAATTTGTAAATATGCCCAACATGACCATAAGTATTTGGAGACCTTCTTATTCCATAATCATGAGCATTAATATGGAGCCTCCCCTTCTGGGAAGGCTTTTCACTAGATGTTGGAACATTGGTGCTATAACAGCCTCTTCTGGGAAGGCTTTCCACTAGATGTTGGAAAATTGCTGCTATAACAGCCTCTTCTGCGAAGGCTTTCCACTAGATGTTGGAACATTGCTGCTATAACAGCCTCTTCTGGGTAGGCTTTCCACTAGATGTTGGAACATTGCTGCTATAACAGCCTCCACTCTTCTGGGAAGGCTTTCCACTAGATGTTGGAACATTGCTGCTATAACAGCCTCCACTCTTCTGGGAAGGCTTTCCACTAGATGTTGGAACATTGCTGCTATAACAGCCTCTTCTGGGAAGGCTTTCCACTAGATGTTGGAACATTGCTGGTATAACAGCCTCTTCTGGGAAGGCTTTTCACTTGATGTTGAAACATTGCTGCTATAACAGCCTCTTCTGGGAAGGCTTTCCACTTGATGTTGAAACATTGCTGAGGTCGTGATGTTGGGTGATTAGTCCTGGCTCGCATTAGGCCTTCCAATTCATCCCAAATCTGTTCAATGGGTTTGACGCTCTTTATTTGTACTTTTACCCCCTTTTTCATTATGCCCAATTGGTAGTTACAGTCTTGTCCCATCTCTGAAACTCCCTTACAGACTCGGCAGAGGTGAAGGTCGAGAGCCATGCGTCCTCCGAAACACAACCAAGCCGCAATGCTTCTTTACACACTGCTCGATTAACCCGGAAACACCGTACAACTGGTGACCAAAGTCAACGTGCAGGCACCCGGCCCGCGAAAGGAGTCGCTAGAGCGCAATGGGACAAGGTCATCCCGGCCGGACAATCCCTCCCCTAACCCAGACGAAGCTGAGACAATTGTGCACCGCTTCATGGGCCTCCTGGTCGCGGCCGGCTGCAACACAGCCTGGGATCGAACCCTCTAGCACTGCCATGCAGTGCCTTAGACCGCTGCGACACCCGGGAGGCCTAGGTAAGGGCTCTTTGCAGGGCAATCAAATTCTTCCACACCTATCTCAACAAACCATATGAACCTCGCTTTGTGAATGGAGGCATTGTCATGCTGAAACAGGAAAGGGCCTTCTCCAAACTTTGGCCACAAAGTTGGAAGCACAGAATCCTCTAGATTTTCATTGTATAATGTCACTGGAACTAAGGGGCCGAGCCCAAATCATGAATAACAGCCCCAGACCATTATTATTCCTCCAACAAACTTTACAGGTGGCACTATGCATTGGGGCAGTTAGCTTTCTCCTGGCATCCGCCAATCCCAGATTCCTCCGTCGGACTGCCAGATGGTGAAGCGTGATTCATCACTCCAGAGAACGGCGGCGAGCTTTACACCACTCCAGCCGAAACTTGGCATTGCGCTTTGTGATCTAAGTCACAATTCTCGGCCATGGAAACCCATTTCATGAAGCTCCCGACGAACAGTTCTTGTGCTGACGTTGCTTGCAGAGGCAGTTTGGAACTCGGTGGTGATTGTTGCAACCGAGGACAGACGTTTTTAAAAGAGCTACTCGCTTCAGCACTTGACGGTCCTGTTCTGTGAGCATTATATGGCCTACCACTTCCCTGCCGAGCCGTTTTTGCTCCTAGACATTTCCACTTCACAACAACAGCATTTACAGTTGTACCCGGGGCATCTCTAGCATGGCAGAAATTTGCCAAAATGACTTGATGGAAAGGTGACATCCTGTGATGGTGACACGTCAAAAGTCCCTGAGCTCTTCAGTAAGGCCATTCTACTGCTAATGTTTGTCTATGGAGATTGCATGGCTGTGTGCTCGATTTGATACGCGTGTTGCTGAACTAGCCGAATCCACTAGTTTGAAGGGGTGTCCACATACTTATGGTGTAGCACTCAGTCTATAACATGGTGTAGCACTAGTAGCACTTATGGTGTAGCACTAGTCTATAACATGATCAACAGTTTTCACCTTCCTCATGACTGACTGTAAGACACATATGTGTATGTTTAGTGTTGTTGCATATTTTCTAAAGGTCTCTAATGATTAAAACTTCTTCCCCCACCCCTGTGAACCTCTGACAGGAGGCGGGTGGTGTGTAACAGCGGTCAGAGGGAGGCAGGCGTGAGGAATGCGGGGTGTGTAACAGCTTGTTAACAGGCTGAGGAGCAGAGAAGGGGACAGGGGAGTGGGAGGAGGAAAGGGAGGGGGGCTGCTGCTACCAAACAGTCTGTCAGAGAGTTAGGAATAAATTAAAAAATAATTTAAAAAAATTGAGGGAAAGTGGTACAGAGAGATGGATGGATGAATGAATGGATGGGTGGATGAATGGATAAAGAGATGGATGGATGGGTAAAGAGATGGATGGATGATAAAGAGATGGATGGATATAGAGATGGATGGATGATAAAGAGATGGATGGATGATAATGAGATGGATGGATGGATATAGAGATGGATGGATGATAAAGAGATGGATGATATAGAGATGGATGGATGATAAAGAGATGGATGGATGATAAAGAGATGGATGGATGATAAAGAGATGGATGGATGATAAAGAGATGGATGGATGGATAAAGAGATGGATGGATGATAAAGAGATGGATGGATGGATAAAGAGATGGATGGATGGATAAAGAGATGGATGGATGGATGGATAAAGAGATGGATGGATGGATATAGAGATGGATGATAAAGAGATGGATGGATGGGTAAAGAGATGGATGGATAATGAGATGGATTGATGGTAAAGAGATGGATGGATATAGAGATGGATGGATGATAAAGAGATGGATGGATGGGTAAAGAGATGGATGGATGATAGAGATGGATGGATGATAGAGATGGATGGATGATACAGAGATGGATGGATGATAAAGAGAGGGATGGATGATAATGAGATGGATGGATGATAGAGATGGATGGATGATACAGAGAGGGATGGATGATAAAGATATGGATGGATGATAAAGAGATGGATGATAAAGAGATGGATGGATGATAGAGATGGATGGATGATAGAGATGGATGGATGATAAAGATATGGATGGATGATAAAGAGATGGATGATAAAGAGATGGATGGATGGTAAAGAGATGGATGATAAAGAGATGGATGGATGATAAAGAGATGGATGATAAAGAGATGGATGGATGATAAACAGATGGATGGATGGGTAAATAGTGTGTGTGTGTGTGTGTGTGTGTGTGTGTGTGTGTGTGTGTGTGTGTGTGTGTGTGTGTGTGTGTGTGTGTGTGTGTGTGTGTGTGTGTGTGTGTGTGTGTGTGTGTGTGTGTGTGTGTGTGTGTGTGTGTGTGTGTGTGTGTGAGAGAGCGAGAGATCAACAGTGATGGTTTAATGTCTAATGTGAGATTTTCTCATCGCACTCATCACATTAGTTTGGCACATAAATGCCAGTTTGAGTTGTGTTAATCGCTAGCTTCGATCTCAGGACAGCTATCCATCAAGCATATACGGATCTGAAATAAATATATTTATAAAAAGCAGATAAACAACAAATACATTGTTTTTGAAGCTCCCAAAACATTGTTTAACTCTCATATAAATCACAATGACTTTTGCAAATGCTTAAGCCTATATTGTGGAAAAGCAACCGGCATAACTGAGAAGTCAGAGTGGGAAAAAATACTCCATTTTACTGAATGAACAGATCTGTACCAGCTATATCTGGACTGTATCTAGACGTGTAGCAAGGCAGAATACAGCCGTATCCCAAATGGGGTCATGTTCCCTATGTAGTACACTACGTTGGATCATCGTCCATTGAGAAATAGGGTTCAATTTGGGATAATATTCCTCTCTCTATATAAAGAGTTTGGATGCAATGGCGGAACTATCGGGTGTTCTGAAAGACCTTTTCTGCACGGTGCAGAACCACCTGCTCAATGAATTCACACCCATTCGTCACAATCTAAACTATTAATTTCTACAACCTACATCTATAAATACACACTGCACCACTCTGTCCTTCCTCCTCAGCAGTCTGCCCACTCAGAGAGGAGAAGAGGAGATGAGGACAGACTAACCAACACAACCTGATTTTATGGGTCGTGTTTGGGTTGATACTAAAGTGATGTTATGGGTCGTGTTTGGGTTGTATCCTAAAGTGATGTTATGGGTCGTGTTTGGGTTGTATCCTAAAGTGATGTTATGGGTCGTGTTTGGGTTGTATCCTAAAGTGATGTTATGGGTCGTGTTTGAGTTTTTCAGAGATCCTAAAAGTTTAATGGCTAGAGATGAAAGACGGGATAGGAGGACCTTTCCCCGTAGGAACTTAAATGTACACACACACACAGACACACAAAGACACAAAGACAGACAGACAGACAGACAGACAGACAGACAGACAGACAGACAGACAGACAGACAGACAGACAGACAGACAGACAGACAGACAGACAGACAGACAGACAGACAGACAGACAGACAGACAGACAGACAGACAGACAGACAGACAGACAGACAGACAGACAGACAGACAGACAGACAGACAGACAGACAGACAGACAGACAGACAGACAGACAGACAGACACTTGGCTGTGGTATGTGGTGAACTCTAGATGGATCTCAGGAGCTCCAGAGGGAAGTGCTTTGGAGCAGATGGAGCATCGAACATCACTGTCACCACGGTCCAAGTGTTTGTGTGTGGTGTGTGTGTCTGTCTGTGTGTGTCTGTCTGTGTGTGTGTGTGTGTGTGTGTGTGTGTGTGTGTGTGTGTGTGTGTGTGTGTGTGTGTGTGTGTTGTGTGTGTGTGTGTGTGTGTGTTTGTGTGTGTGTGTGTGTGTGTGTGTGTGTGTGTGTGTGTGTGTGTGTGTGTGTGTGTGTGTGTGTGTGTGTGTGTGTGTGTGTGTGTGTGTGTGTGTGTGTGTGTGTGTGTGTGTGTGTGTGTGTGTGTGTGTGTGTGTGTGATACCACAGAATCCATCACTAAGACCAGCTAGACCCGTTGATATCCCAGCCTTTATGTCTCACAGGGACACAGAGAGGGATGGAGGTCTCTTTTAACACACCTGTGTGAGGGACGCAGGGAGGGGATGGAGGTCTCTTTTAACACACCTGTGTGAGGGACGCAGGGAGGGGATGGAGGTCTCTTTTAATTAACACACCTGTGTGAGGGACGCAGGGAGGGGATGGAGGTCTCTTTTAACACACCTGTGTGAGGGACGCAGGGAGGGGATGGAGGTCTCTTTTAACACACCTGTGCGAGGGACACAGGGAGGGGATGGAGGTCTCTTTTAATTAACACGCCTGTGTGAGGGACACAGGGAGGGGATGGAGGTCTCTTTTAACACACCTGTGTGAGGGACACAAGGAGGGATGGAGGGAGTGAGATGAAGAGAGGAATGGAGAGAAAGGAGGGCTGTAGGTAGGGAAAGGGAAAGGGTGAATACCTAGTTAGTTGTCCTAGTTAGTTGTCCTAGTTAGTTAGTCCAACTGAATGCATTGAACTGAAATGTGTCTTCCGTGTTCAAAGAGAGGTGCCTTTAGCGCCCGGGGAACAGTGGGTTAACTGGGGCAGAACGACATACTTTTACCTTGTCATGATGTAGGTAGAGGATATATACTATAGAGGGTTATAGGTGGGATGGAGTTAGAGGATATATACTATAGAGGGTTATAGGTAGGTAGAGGATATATACTACAGAGGGTTATAGGTGGGATGGAGGTAGAGGTTATAGACTACAGAGGGTAATAGGTGTGATGTAGGTAGAGGATATATACTACAGAGGGTTATAGGTGTGATGTAGGTAGAGGATATATACTACAGAGGGTTATAGGTGTGATGTAGGTAGAGGATATATACTACAGAGGGTTATAGGTGTGATGTAGGTAGAGGATATATACTACAGAGGGTTATAGGTGGGATGGAGGTAGAGGTTATAGACTACAGAGGGTAATAGGTGTGATGTAGGTAGAGGATATATACTATAGAGGGTTATAGGTGGGATGGAGGTAGAGGATATATACTATAGAGGGTTATAGGTGGGATGTAGGTAGAGGATATATAATGTAGAGGGTTAACATACACAATGGTTGTCTGTGCTTTATTTCTGCTATTCTCACCTCCAGCCTTGGGAGAAGGAGAGGGAGTTGATTTCAGCATCTCTCAGCCTCTCTAAGTAGAAGTGATGAGACTTGCCAACCATTGTCCTGTGGATGCTTGCAGAACAGTGCAGGGGGCATTGATTCAATTGCTGCTTGACAAAGCAGAAAGTGCTTATTGAGCTAATGCGCTTGTGTGTTAGAATCGATCTCGCAATGTCACTTCCAAACGCGCCAACGAGCGAAAAAGAGAGAGTGAGGGAAGAAAGAGAGGGAGAAAGAGATAGAGAGACAGGGAGAGAAAGGAATAGAGAGAGAGATAGACATGGAGAGATAGGGAAAGAGGGAGAGAGAGGAATAGAGGGAGAGAGAGACATGGAGAGACAGGGAGAGTAGAGAGAGAGAGACATGGAGAGGAATTGAGAGAGAGATAGACACGGAGAGATAGGGAAAGAGGGAGAGCGAGGAATAGAGGGAGAGAGAGACATGGAGAGACAGGGAGAGTAGAGATAGAGACATGGAGAGGAATAGAGAGAGAGATAGACATGGAGAGATAGGGAAAGAGGGAGAGAGAGACATGGAGAGTAGAGAGACACACAGAGAGAGAGAGAGAGAGAGAGAGAGAGAGAGAGAGAGAGAGAGAGAGAGAGAGAGAGAGAGAGAGAGAGAGAGAGAGAGAGAGAGAGAGAGAGAGAGAGAGAGAGAGAGAGAGAGAGAGAGAGAGAGAGAGAGAGAGAGAGAGAGAGAGAGAGAGAGGGAGGATAGAGAGGAATAGAGAGAGAGAGAGACAGGGAGAGAGAGGAAGAGAGAGGAATAGAGAGAGAGACAGGGGAGAGAGGAATAGAGAGGAATAGAGAGAGAGACAGGGAGAGAGAGGGAGAGAGGAATAGAGAGAGAGAGAGGGAGAGAGAGGGAGAGAGAGAGAAGAGAGAGAGAGAGAGAGAGAGAGAGAGAGAGAGGAGAGAGAGAGAGAGAGAGAGAAGAGAGAGAGAGAGAGAGAGAAGAGAGAGAGGGAGGAATAGAGAGGAATAGAGAGAGGGAGGAATAGAGAGGAATAGAGAGAGAGGGAGAGAATAGAGAGAGGAGAGAGGAGAGAGAGAGGAAGAGGAATAGGGAGAGAGAGGAGAGAGAGGAATAGAGAGAGAGAGGAATAGAGAGAGAGAGAGAGAGAGAGAGAGAATAGAGAAGAGAGAGAGAGAATAGAGAGGGAGAGAGAGGAAGAGGGAGAGAGAGAGAGAGAGAGGAATAGAGAGAGAGGAGGAATAGAGAGGAGGAATAGAGAGAGAGAGGAATAGAGAGAGAGAGGGGAGAGAGAGGAATAGAGAGAGAGAGGAATAGAGAGAATAGAGAGAGAAGAGAGAGAGAGAAGAGAGAGAGAGAGGAATAGAGAGAGGAGAGAGAGAGAGAGAGGAGAGAGGGAGAGGGAGGAATAGAGAGAGAGAGAGGGAGAGAGAGGGAGAGGGAGGAATAGAGAGAGAGAGAGAGAGGAGAGAGAGGGAGAGAGAGGAATAGAGAGAGAGAGAGAGGGAGAGAGAGGGAGAGGGAGAGGAATAGAGAGAGAGAGGGAGAGAGAGGGAGAGGGAGGAATAGAGAGAGAGAGAGGGAGAGAGAGGGAGAGAGGAATAGAGAGAGAGAGAGGAGAGAGAGGGAGAGAGGAATAGAGAGAGAGAGAGAGAGACAGGGAGAGAGAGGAATAGAGAGAGAGACAGGAGAGAGAGGAATAGAGAGAGAGACAGGATTAGATATCGAGAGACAGAGAGAGAGGGAATAGAGACAGAGAGGAATAGTACAGATATAGAGAGATCAGCAAATATTCAGTTGAAGTCAGAGGTTTACAGAGTACATAAGGCTGGAGTCATTTAAACAAAATATAGTTTTAGCAAGTCGGTTAGGACATTGACTTTGTGCATGACACAAGTAATTATTCCAACAACTGTTTACATACAGATTATTTCACTTATAATTCACTGTATCACAATTCCAGTGGGTCAGAAGTTTACATACACTAAGTTGACTGTGCCTTTAAACAGAGGAAATTTCCAGAAAATGATGTCATGGCTTTAGAAGCTTCTGATAGGCTAATTGACATCATTTGAGTCAATTGAGGTGTACCTCTGGATGTATTTCAAGGCATACCTTCAAACTCAGTGTCTCTTTGCTTGACAACATGGGAAAATCTAAAGAAATCAGCCAAGACCTCAGATAAAAAACGAGACCTCCACAAGTCTGGTTCATCCTTGGGAACAATTTCCAAACGCCTGAAGGCACCACGTTCATCTGTACAAACAATAGTACGAAGTATAAACACCATGGGACCACGAGAGAGATACCGCTCAGGAAGGAGAAGCGTTCTGTCTCTTAGAGATGAATGTACGTTGGTGCTTAAAGTGCAAATCAATCCCAGAACAACAGCAAAGGACCTTGTGAAGATGCTGGAGGAAACAAGTACAAAAGTGTCTATATCCACACTAAAATAAGTCCTATATCAACATAACCTGAAAGGCCGCTCAGCAAGGAAGAAGCCACTTCTCCAACACCACCAGAGAGAGAAAAAAAGCCAGACTACAGATTGCAACTGCACATGGGGTCAAAGATCATACTTTTTGGAGAAATGTCCCCTGGTCTGATGAAACAAAAATAGAACTGTTTGGCCATAATGACCATCGTTAAGTTTGGAGGAAAAAGAGGGAGGCTTGAAGCCGAAGAACACCATCCCAACTGTGAAGCAGGGGTGGCAGCATCATGTTGTGGGGGTGCTTTGCTGCAGGAGGGACGGGTGCACTTACAAAATAGATGGCATCATGAGAAGGGAAATGATATAAATATTTTGAAGCATCATCTCAAGACATCAGTCAGGAAGTTAAAGCTTGATCGCAAATGGGTCTTCCAAATGGACATTGATCCCAAGCATACTTGGGTTAAGCAAAATGGCTTAAGGACAACAAAGTCTAGGTATTGGAGTGGCCATCACAAAGCACTGACCTCAATCCTGTAGATTATTTAGGGCAGAACTGAAAAAGCGTGCGTGAGCAAGGAGGCCTACAAACCTGACTCAGTTACTCCAGCTCTGTCAGGAGGAATGGGCCAAAATTCACCCAATTTATTGTGGGAAGCTTGTGGAAGCCTACCTGAAATGTTTGACCCAAGTTAAACAATTTAGGCAATGCTACTAAATACTAATTGAGTGTATGTAAACTTCTGACCCACTGGGAATGTGATGAAAGAAATAAAAGTTGAAATAAGTCATTCTCTCGACTATTATTCTGACATTTCACATTCTTAAAATAAAGTGGTGATCCTAACTGACCTAAGACAGGGAATTTCTACTAGGATTAAAAGTCAGGAATTGTGCAAAACTGAGTTTAAATGTATTTGGCTCAGGGGTATGTAAACTCCCCACTTCAACTGTATATACATGTACACACTATCGTTCAAAAGTTTGGGGAAATGTCCTTGTTTTTGAAATAATAATTGTTTTTGTCTTTTCATGTAACATTAAATGTATCAGACATAGAGTGTAGACATTGTTATTGTTGTAAATGACTATTGAGCTGGAAACGGCTGATTTGTTATGGAATATCTACATAGGCGTATAGAGGACCGTTATCCGCAACCATCACTCCTGTGTTCCAATGGCACGTTGTGTTAGCTAATCCAAGTTTATCATTTTAAAAAGGCTAATTGATCATTATAAAACCCTTTTGCAATTATGTTAGCACAGCTGAAAGTTGTTGTTCTGATTTAAGAAGCAATAAAACTGGCCTTCCTTAGTTGAGTATCTGGAGCTTCAGCATTTGTGGGTTCAATTGCAGGCTCAAAATAGCCAGAAACAAAGAACTTTCTTCTGAAACTCAACAGTCTATTCTTGTTCTGAGAAATGAAGGCTATTCCATGCGAGAAATTACCAAGAAACTGAAGATCTCGTACAACGCTTCACAGAACGCTCTAACCAGAATAGAAAGAGGAGTGGGAGGCCCCGGTGCACAACTGAGCAAGAGGACAAGTACATTAGTGTCTAGTTTGTAAAACAAATGCCTCACAAGTCTTCAACTGGCAGCTTCATTGAAAATTACCCACAAATCACCAGTCTCAATGTCAACAGTGAAGAAATGACTCCTGGATGCAGAGTTGCAAAGAAAAAGCAATATCTAAGACTGGCCACTAAAAATAAAAGATTAAGATGGGCAAAAGAACACAGACACTGGACAGAGGAACTCTGCCTAGAAGGCCAGCATTCCAGATTATGTACATATAGGTAGGGATAAAGGCCAGCATCCCGAGTATGTACATATAGGTAGGGATAAAGGCCAGCATCCCGGAGTATGTACATATAGGTAGGGATAAAGGCCAGCATCCCAGAGTATGTACATATAGGTAGGGATAAAGGCCAGCATCCCGGAGTATGTACGTGACTAGACAACAGGATATAAAATAAATAGCAGCATATGTGATGAGTTAAAATCATTAGTGCTAAAAGGATCATTGCAGATAGTCCGCTATCTCACTATTTAGGAGTAGGGTATGGCCTGGTGTTAGAGCAGCTGTTTATCTCACTATTTAGCAGTCAGTCAGGCCTGGTGATAGAAGCTGTTTATCTCACTAACAACAGGATATAAAATAAACATTTATCACTATTTAGCAGCGTATGGCCTGGTGAAGTTAAAATCTTTAGGACAACTAAAGTCAGGTATTGGCCTGGTGTTAGAAGCTGATCTCACTATTTAGAGTTATGGCCTGGTGATAGAAGCTGTTTAACTCACTATTTAGCAGTCGTATGGCCTGGTGTTAGAAGCTGTTTAACTCACTATTTAGCAGTCGTATGGCCTGGTGTTAGAAGCTGTTTATCTCACTATTTAGCAGTTTATGGCCTGGTGGGAAGCTGTTTAACTCACTATTTAGCAGTCGTATGGCCTGGTGATAGAAGCTGTTTATCTCACAATTTAAAGTCGTATGGCCTGGTGATAGAAGCTGTTTACTGTATGGTTACAGACTGTTGGTTACAGACTGTTGGATACAGACTGTTGGTTACAGACTGTTGGTTACAGGTTACAGACTGTTGGTTACAGACTGTTGGTTACAGACTGTTGAATAAGACTGTTGGTTCAGACTGTTTTAGACATTTCAGATTCTGGTTATAGACTGTTGATCTAACTGTTGGTTATAGACTGTTGGTTATAGACTGGTGATTAAGAAGCTGGTTATAATTGTTATAGACTGTTGGTTTAAATGTTGGTTACAGGTGTATGGTTAAACTGTTTTACAGACTATTATAGACTGTTGGTACAGACTATGGTTAAGAGTGTTGGTTAAGACTGTTGGTTATAGACTTTTGGTAATAATTGTTTTTGGCCTGTTGGTTACAGAACTGTTGTAATAGACTATTGGTTACAGACTGTTGGTTATAGACTGTTGGTTATAGACATTGTTGTTTAAGGTGACTATTTTGGCAGAAGACTGCTGGTTATAGACTGTTTATTACAGATGTTGGTTACAGACTGTATGGTTATAGACTGTGGTTACAGGTTACACTGTTGGTTATAGACTGTTGGTTATAGACTGTTGGTTACAGACTGTTGGTTACAGACTGTTGGTTACAGACAAGGTGCATCAGAGAGAACATTTTATGACTTGGGAGGCTGGAGTCTTTGACTTTTTAGGGCCTTCCTGTTGACATAAAGTTGAGTTCTGGATTAGAACTCAACTCCAGTGATATACTGGGCCTTCACACACTACCATCTGAGCTTATGCCAAGCAGTTGTGTGATGCAAGCCAGTCAAGATGTTAGAAACAGCTGTAGATCTTCCTCGTTTGCTCTGTCTCTTTTCAACAAGTTTCTTGTTCTGTTTACTTATCAGGAAGAGGAGGAAGAAGAGATGAGAGGATGAGGAGGAGACTGTGACAGTCATCTGTGCCAAAACATGATACGCAGACTGCTTGAATGTGTGTGACTGGTGGTTGTGTGCACAACTGAGCAAGAGGACAAGACTGTGTCTAGTGTTGTGTGTGTGTGTGTCCATACTCAGGTCTGGCAATCCAGGCTGTCTGTTGAAAAGATGTTTAGTGTCTGACAGTTCTCAAGAATGAGTGATGAAGAGATCCACACCTGTCTCTCTGTCCCTCTGTTTTGTCCACAGATCTGCCCAATGTACCCAAGACTACACTGATTATAACAACTGTTAATAAAAAACTACATCCATTTGCTCAAAGTTCACCTCAACTGTTGGTTATTCCAGACTGTTGAGTCTCAAAGTCTCTCTCTCTCTCTCTCTGGATAAAGGCCAGCATCCCGGAGTCAGACTACATTAGGTTAGGCCAGACATCCGGAGTATGTCACCCTCTGTCTCAGGTAGGGATACCCAGATCTCCGGAGTATGTACATATCTGTAGGGATAACCCCTATCAGATCCGGAGTCTGTCTCATATCAGGTAATCATCTCTCTCTAGCATCCTCAATTCATTTTCAATTTACATTGATGTAGGGATTAATGGAAACCATGTTTACATTCCAAAGGAAGTTATAGATACATATATACATATAAATACATATACATATGTACATAAACATTTAAATACTTATTCATATATACATATAAAATACATACAGCAGCATATGAATGAGTTGGTATAAATAGTATAAATACATATAAAGGATATACATATGAATACATATATGAATACATATAAATACATATAAACATGAATATCCCATATACACATGAATACATATACATATAAATACATATGTTAGGTTACATAAACATTTAAATACTTATTCATATATACATATAAATATACATACATATATACATTAAAACATATACATATAAATACATATAAATACATATGAATACATATACATATAAATACATATAAATACTACATATGAATACATATAAATACATATGAAGGCATACATATACTCACTATTAGAATACATATAAATACATATAAAGCTGTTTATACATATAAATACTATTTACATCATATGGCCTACATATAAATACATATGTTTATACATACATATTTACATATAAATGGTGATAGATATGAATACATGTTTATAAATACATATGAATATATACATATAAATACATAGAATACATATACTGTTTATATACTATTTACATATACATGGAATACATATAGCAGTCAAAGATGGCCTGGTGATATAAATACATATAAATCATATACATATTTATAAATACATATGGCATATGATAGAATACATATTTATCTATACTATATAAGTCATATGGCATATGAATAAATATAAATACTGTTTAAATACTATAAATACAGTACATATGAATGGTATAAATAGAATACTATTTAACTACTATTTAGCAATCATATACACATAAATACATATAAATACATATACTTATAACTACTATTTAGAATACATATGGCATATACATATAAATACATATAAATTTAACATATACACATATTTAAATACATATACATATCTACATATAAAGTGTTTATACTCACTATTTATAAATCATATAAATACATATAAATATAAATACATATAAATACATATACATTTTAATACATACATACATACATATACATATAAATACATAGACATATAAATACATATACATTTGGTTACATAGACATATAAATACATATACATTTAAATACTTATTCATATATACATATTGGTATACATACTATATACATATACAGATGAATTGGTAAATACAGATACATGGTTACAGACATTTTAATACATACATACAGACATATACATATAAATACATAGACATATTGGTTATAGACATTTAAATACTTATTTATATACTATAAATATACATACATATATACATATACAGATGAATTGGTTACAGACTATAAATTATAGACATTTTGGTTATACATACATATGGTAAATACATAGACATATAAATGGTTACATTTAAAGACTTATTGGTATACATATAAAGACTATACATTTAAATACTTATGGTTATAGACTATTGGTTACAGACTGATGGTTACAGATAAATATACATACATATTACATATAAAGACTATTGGTATACATAGACATATAAATACATAGACATATGAATTGGTTAAATACATATAAATTAAATACTATAAATGGTTACAGACTGTTATAAATACATAGACTTTTGGTTATAGACTATTGGTTATAAAGACATATACATATGAATACATATAAATACATATACTATTGGTATAAAGACTATTGGTTACAGACTATAAATACATATACACATGTTGGTTATAGACTGTTGGTTACAGACTGTTGGTTAAAGACTATAAATGGTTATAGACTGTTGGTTACAGGTTACAGACTGTTGGTTATAGACTATGGTTATATAGACATATTGGTTACAGACTGTTGGTTATAAATAAATATTGGTATACAGGTTAAGACTGTTGGTTATAGACTATTACATATACTATATAAATACATTACTATATAAATACATATGGTTACATACTGTTGGTTACAGACTATTACAATATAAATACATATACATTTATGACTTCTACATCTTTGACAATAAATTTATACTATCATCTGACATATACATGGTATAGAGTTTCTGGATTGCAGGGAAATCAACTCCAGTGATATACTGGGCCACACACTACCATCTGTAGCTAAATATACATATCGGATGCCAATACAGTTGATCTATAAGTGATGATGCAGCCAGTCAAGATGCTCTCAATGGTGCAGCTGTAGATCTTCCTCGTTTGCTCTGTCTCTTTCTCTATAAATCAAACTCATATTATTATGTCTCCTACTTGTTTACTGTGTTTCTGTCAGGAAGAGGAGGAAGAAGAGAGGAGGAGAGGATAAGGAGGGATACATATGACAGTAAATCTGTACAAAACATGATACACTACATTTGTACATATAAATACATATACGTGCGTATGTGTGTGTAATGCGTATGGTCTGTGTGTGTGGTCCAGTGTGTGTCTGTTGTGTGATGTGCGTATGTGTCTATATACATATAAATATACATACATGTATACATATGTAAATATACATATATACTATATAAATACATATACATATGTGTCATATAAATACATATACATGTCTGTATGTCCACTATATAAATCAGGTCTGGGCTGGGTCCATATAAATCTGTATACCTAAATACATATAAATCTACTATATAAATACAAGATATGAATAATATAAATACATATACATATAAATACTATCTGTATGTTTATAAATACATATCACCCAATGTACACATAAACATATACACATAAATATATCATCTAAATACTATACTATATAAAAACATATACATTTACATAAAGCATATACACATCACTATAAATCATCTCTCTCATATCACATAAATACATATAAATACATATACTATATAAATACATATACATATGAATACATATAAATCATATACACATAAATCATATACACATAAATTCATAAATACATATCAATAAATACATATACTATATAAATACATATACATATGAATACATATGTACATATACACATAAATACATATAAATACATATCACATAAATACATATACATATAAATACATATACTATATAAATACATATACATATATACATATAAATACATATACATATGAATCATATAAATACATATAAATACATATACATATAAATACATATAAATACATATACATATAAATACATATAAATACATATGAATACTATCATACATATAAATACATATAATACATACATATGAATACATATACATATATACATATAAATACATATACATATAAATACATATAAATACAATGAATACATTACATATAAATACATATAAATACATATACATATGAATACATATACATATAAATACATATACATATATACATATAAATACATATACATATGAATACATATAAATACATATAAATACATATACATATAAATACATATAAATACATATACATATAAATACATATAAATACATATAACATACATACATATAAATACATATAAATACATATACATATGAATACATATACATATAAATACATATATACATATATATAAATACATATATACATATACATACATATACATATAAATACATATACATATAAATACATATAAATACATATAAATACATATACATATAAATACATATAAATACATATATACATATAAATACATATAAATATATACATATAAATACATATACATATAAATACATATAAATATAAATACATATAAATACATATATTTAATACATACATAAATACATATACATATAAATACATAGACATATAAATACATATACATATAAATACATATAAATATAAATACATATATTTTAATACATATACATATACATATAAATACATAGACATATAAATACATATACATATATTCATATATACATATAAATATACATACATATATACATATAAATACATATAAATACATATACATATAAATACATATACATTTTAATACATAATACATACATAAATAAATATACATATAAATACATATACATATAATACATATAAATATAAATATACATAGATATATACATATATAATTATATACATATAAATATTATATAAATACATATACATACATATACATATATACATATAAATACATATAAATATAAATACATATAAATACATATATATAAATACATATAAATATAAATACATATACATTTTAATACATATATACATATAAATACATATACATATAAATACATATAAATACATATACATATATACATATAAATATAAATACATATAAATACATATAAATATAAATACATATAAATACATATACATAAATACATATATATATAAATACATATAAATACATATACTATATAAATACATATAAATACATATACATATAAATACATACATATATACATATAAATACATATAAATACATATAAATATACATACATATAAATACATATAATATACATATATACATATAAATACATATACATATGAATTCATATAAATACATATACATATAAATACATATAAATACATATACATATATACATATAACATATACATATATACATATAAATAAATATACATATACATATAAATACATATACATACATATAAATAATATACATAAATACATATACATAAATACATATACATAAATACATATATATATAAATACATATAAATACATATACATATAAATACATATAAATACATATACATATAAATATACATACATATATACATATAAATACATATACATATATACATATAAATACATATATATACATATAAATAAATATACATATATACATATAAATAATATACATATATACATATATAAATACATATACACATAAATACATATACATATAAATACATATAAATATACATATAAATACATATACTATATAAATACATATACACATAAATACATATAAATACATATACTATATAAATACATATACATATGAATACATATAAATACATATACATATAAATACATATAAATACATATACATATGAATACATATAAATACATATACATATGAATACATATAAATACATATACATATAAATACATATAAATACATATACATATGAATACATATAAATACATATACTATATAAATACATATACATATGAATACATATAAATACATATACATATGAATACATATAAATACATATACATATGAATACATATAAATACATATACTATATAAATACATATACATATGAATACATATAAATACATATACATATAAATACATATAAATACATATACATATGAATACATATAAATACATATACACATAAATACATATACACATAAATACATATACACATAAATACATATATATATAAATACATATAAATACATATACTATATAAATACATATAAATACATATACATATAAATATACATACATATATACATATAAATACATATACATATATACATATAAATATACATACATATATACATATAAATAAATATACATATATACATATAAATACATATACATATATACATATAAATACACATACATATATACATATAAATACATATACATATATACATATAAATATACATACATATATACATATAAATAAATATACATATATACTATATAAATACATATACATATGAATTCATATAAATACATATACATATATACATATAAATACATATACTATATAAATACATATACACATATAAATACATATACTATATAAATACATATACACATAAATACATATAAATACATATACTATATAAATACATATACATATGAATACATATAAATACATATACATATAAATACATATAAATACATATACATATGAATACATATAAATACATATACACATAAATACATATACACATAAATACATATACACATAAATACATATACATATAAATACATATACTATATAAATACATATACATATGAATACATATAAATACATATACACATAAATACATATAAATACATATACTATATAAATACATATACACATAAATACATATAAATACATATACTATATAAATACATATACATATGAATACATATAAATACATATACACATAAATACATATACACATAAATACATATACACATAAATACATATACATATAAATACATATACTATATAAATACATATACATATGAATACATATAAATACATATACACATAAATACATATAAATACATATACACATAAATACATATACATATAAATACATATACTATATAAATACATATACATATATACATATAAATACATATACTATATAAATACATATACACATAAATACATATAAATACATATACTATATAAATACATATACATATGAATACATATAAATACATATAAATACATATAAATACATATACACATAAATACATATAAATACATATACTATATAAATACATATACATATGAATACATATAAATACATATACATATAAATACATATAAATACATATACATATGAATAAATATAAATACATATACATATATACATATAAATACATATACTATATAAATACATATACACATAAATACATATAAATACATATACTATATAAATACATATACATATGAATACATATAAATACATATACACATAAATACATATAAATACATATACTATATAAATACATATACATATGAATACATATAAATACATATACATATAAATACATATAAATACATATACACATATACACATATACATATAAATACATATACATATCTACATATAAAGTGTTGTAACGATGTACAAATGGTTAAAGTACTAATGAAAATAAATAAACATAAATATGGGTTGTATTTACAATGGTGTTTGTTCTTCACTGGTTGCCCTTTTCTCGTGGCAACAGGTCACAAATCTTGCTGCTGTGATGTCACACTGTGGTATTTCAAAACAAATCAAATCAAATCATATTAAATTGTATTTGTCACATACACATGGTTAGCGAGTGTAGCGAGTGTAGCGAAATGCTTGTGCTTCTAGTTCCGACAATGCAGTGATAACCAACAAGTAATCTAACTAACAATTCCAAAACTACTGTCTTATACACAGTGTAAGGGGATAAGGAACATGTACATAAGGATATATGAATGAGTGATGGTACAGAGCAGCATAGGCAAGATACAGTAGATGGTATCGAGTACAGTATATACATATGAGATGAGTATGTAAACAAAGTGGCATAGTTAGTGGCTAGTGATACATGTATTACATAAGGATGCAGTAGATGATATAGAGTACAGTATATACATATGCATATGAGATTAATAATGTAGGGTATGTAAACATTATATTAGGTAGCATTGTTTAAAGTGGCTAGTGATATATTTTACATCATTTCCCATCAATTCCCATTATTAAAGTAGCTGGAGTTGAGTCAGTGTGTTGGCAGCAGCCACTCAATGTTAGTGGTGGCTGTCTGATGGCCTTGAGATAGAAGCTGTTTTTCAGTCTCTCGGTCCCAGCTTTGATGCACCTGTACTGACCTCGCCTTCTGGATGACAGCGGGGTGAACAGGCAGTGGCTCGGGTGGTTGTTGTCCTTGATGATCTTTATGGCCTTCCTGTAACATCGGGTGGTGTAGGTGTCCTGGAGGGCAGGAAGTTCGCCCCCGGTGATGCGTTGTGCAGACCTCACTACCCTCTGGAGAGCCTTACGGTTGTGGGCAGAGCAGTTGCCGTACCAGGCGGTGATACAGCCCGCCAGGATGCTCTCGATTGTGCATCTGTAGAAGTTTGTGAGTGCTTTTGGTGACAAGCCTAATTTCAGCCTCCTAAGGTTGAAGAGGCGCTGCTGCGCCTTCTTCACGATGCTGTCTGTGTGAGTGGACCAATTCAGTTTGTCTGTGATGTGTATGCCGAGGAACTGAAAACTTACTACCCTCTCCACGACTGTTCCATCGATGTGGATAGGGGGGTGTTCCCTCTGCTGTTTCCTGAAGTCCACAATCATCTCCTTAGTTTTGTTGACGTTGAGTGTGAGGATATTTTCCTGACACCACACTCCGAGGACCCTCACCTCCTCCCTGTAGGCCGTCTCGTCGTTGTTGGTAATCAAGACTACCACTGTTGTGTCATCCGCAAACTTGATGATTGAGTTGGAGGCGTGCGTGGCCACGCAGCCGTGGGTGAACAGGGAGTACAGGAGAGGGCTCAGAACGCACCCTTGTGGGGCCCCAGTGTTGAGGATCAGCGGGGTGGAGATGTTGTTGCCTACCTTCACCACCTGGGGGCGGCCCGTCAGGTAGTCCAGTACCCAGTTGCACAGGGCGGGGTCGAGACCCAGGGTCTCGAGCTTGATGACGAGCTTGGAGGGTACTATGGTGTTGAATGACGAGCTGTAGTCGATGAACAACAATCTCACATAGGTATTCCTCTTGTCCAGATGGGTTAGGGCAGTGTGCAGTGTGGTTGAGATTGCATCGTCTGTGGACCTATTTGGGCAGTAAGCAAATTGGAGTGGGTCTAGGGTGTCAGGTAGGGTGGAGGTGATATGGTTCTTGACTAGTCTCTCAAAGCACTTCATGATGACGGAAGTGAGTGCTACGGGGCGGTAGTCGTTTAGCTCAGTTACCTTAGCTTTCTTGGGAACAGGAACAATGGTGGCCCTCTTGAAGCATGTGGGAACAGCAGACTGGTATAGGGATTGATTGAATATGTCCGTAAACACACCGGCCAGCTGGTCTGCGCATGCTCTGAGGGCGCGGCTGGGGATGCCGTCTGGGCCTGCAGCCTTGCGAGGGTTAACACGTTTAAATGTTTTACTCACCTCGGCTGCAGTGAAGGAGAGTCCGCATGTTTTCGTTGCAGGCCGTGTCAGTGGCAGTCTGCCTGGGAGCAAGACATCCTGGTCACCCAGACTGGTTTTCTTCTTGTAGTCAGTGATTGACTGTAGACCCTGCCACATTTTATTTATTTTATTTTATTTCACCTTTATTTAACCAGGTAGGCAAGTTGAGAACAAGTTCTCATTTACAATTGCGACCTGGCCAAGATAAAGCAAAGCAGTTCGACAGATACAACGACAGAGAGTTACACATGGAGTAAAACAAACATACAGTCAATAATACAGTATAAACAAGTCTATATACAATGTGAGCAAATGAGGTGAGAAGGGAGGTAAAGGCAAAAAAGGCCATGGTGGCAAAGTAAATACAATATAGCAAGTAAAACACTGGAATGGTAGTTTTTCAATGGAAGAATGTGCAAAGTAGACATAAAAATAATGGGGTGCAAAGGAGCAAAATAAATAAATAAATTAAATACAGTTGGGAAAGAGGTAGTTGTTTGGGCTAAATTATAGGTGGGCTATGTACAGGTGCAGTAATCTGTAAAATGCTCTGACAGTTGGTGCTTAAAGCTAGTGAGGGAGATAAGTGTTTCCAGTTTCAGAGATTTTTGCAGTTCGTTCCAGTTACTTGCAGCAGAGAACTGGAAGGAGAGGCGGCCAAAGAAAGAATTGGTTTTGGGGGTGACCAGAGAGATATACCTGCTGGAGCGAGTGCTACAGGTGGGAGATGCTATGGTGACCAGCGAGCTGAGATAAGGGGGGACTTTACCTAGCAGGGTCTTGTAGATGACATGGAGCCAGTGGGTTTGGCGACGAGTATGAAGCGAGGGCCAGCCAACGAGAGCGTACAGGTCGCAATTGTGGGTAGTATATGGGGCTTTGGTGACAAAACGGATTGCACTGTGATAGACTGCATCCAATTTGTTGAGTAGGGTATTGGAAGCTATTTTGTAAATGACATCGCCAAAGTCGAGGATTGGTAGGATGGTCAGTTTTACAAGGGTATGTTTGGCAGCATGAGTGAAGGATGCTTTGTTGCGAAATAGGAAGCCAATTCTAGATTTAACTTTGGATTGGAGATGTTTGATATGAGTCTGGAAGGAGAGTTTACAGTCTAACCAGACACCTAAGTATTTGTAGTTGTCCACCTATTCTAAGTCAGAGCCGTCCAGAGTAGTGATGTTGGACAAGCGGGTAGGTGTAGGTAGCGATCGGTTGAAGAGCATGGATTTAGTTTTACTTGTATTTAAGAGCAATTGGAGGCCACGGAAGGAGAGTTGTATGGCATTGAAGCTTGCCTGGAGGGTTGTTAACACAGTGTCCAAAGAAGGGCCGGAAGTATACAGAATGGTGTCGTCTGCGTAGAGGTGGATCAGGGACTCACCAGCAGCAAGAGCGACCTCATTGATGTATACAGAGAAGAGAGTCGGTCCAAGAATTGAACCCTGTGGCACCCCCATAGAGACTGCCAGAGGTCCGGACAGCAGACCCTCCGATTTGACACACTGAACTCTATCAGAGAAGTAGTTGGTGAACCAGGCGAGGAAATCATTTGAGAAACCAAGGCTGTCGAGTCTGCCGATGAGGATGTGGTGGTTGACAGAATCGAAAGCCTTGGCCAGATCAATGAATACGGCTGCACAGTAATGTTTCTTATCGATGGCGGTTAAGATATCGTTTAGGACCTTGAGCGTGGCTGAGGTGCACCCATGACCAGCTCTGAAACCAGATTGCATAGCAGAGAAGGTATGGTTAGATTCGAAATGGTCGGTAATCTGTTTGTTGACTTGGCTTTCGAAGACCTTAGAAAGGCATGGTAGGATAGATATAGGTCTGTAGCAGTTTGGGTCAAGAGTGTCCCCCCCCTTTGAAGAGGGGGATGACCGCAGCTGCTTTCCAATCTTTGGGAATCTCAGACGACACGAAAGAGAGGTTGAACAGGCTAGTAATAGGGGTGGCAACAATTTCGGCAGATAATTTTAGAAAGAATGGGTCCAGATTGTCTAGCCCGGCTGATTTGTAGGGGTCCAGATTTTTCAGCTCTTTCAGAACATCAGATGAATGGATTTGGGAGAAGGAGAAATGGGGAAGGCTTGGGCGAGTTGCTGTTGGGGGTGCAGTGCTGTTGACCGGGGTAGGAGTAGCCAGGTGGAAAGCATGGCCAGCCGTAGAAAAATGCTTATTGAAATTCTCAATTATGGTGGATTTATCAGTGGTGACAGTGTTTCCTATCTTCAGTGCAGTGGGCAGCTGGGAGGAGGTGTTCTTATTCTCCATGGACTTTACAGTGTCCCAGAACTTTTTTTGAGTTAGTGTTGCAGGAAGCAAATTTCTGCTTGAAAAAGCTAGCCTTTGCTTTTCTAACTGCCTGTGTATAATGGTTTCTAGCTTCCCTGAATAGCTGCATATCACGGGGGCTGTTCGATGCTAATGCAGAATGCCATAGGATGTTTTTGTGTTGGTTAAGGGCAGTCAGGTCTGGGGAGAACCAAGGGCTATATCTGTTCCTGGTTCTAAATTTCTTGAATGGGGCATGTTTATTTAAGATGGTTAGGAAGGCATTTTAAAAAAAATATCCAGGCATCCTCTACTGACGGGATGAGATCAATATCCTTCCAGGATACCCCGGCCAGGTCGATTAGAAAGGCCTGCTCGCTGAAGTGTTTCAGGGAGCGTTTTACAGTGATGAGTGGAGGTCGTTTGACCGCTGACCCATTACGGATGCAGGCAATGAGGCAGTGATCGCTGAGATCTTGGTTGAAGACAGCAGAGGTGTATTTAGAGGGGAAGTTGGTTAGGATGATATCTATGAGGGTGCCCGTGTTTAAGGCTTTGGGGGGGTATCTGGTAGGTTCATTGATCATTTGAGTGAGATTGAGGGCATCAAGTTTAGATTGTAGGATGGCTGGGGTGTTAAGCATGTTCCAGTTTAGGTCGCCTAGCAGCACGAGCTCTGAAGATAGATGGGGGGCAATCAGTTCACATATGGTGTCCAGAGCACAGCTGGGGGCAGAGGGTGGTCTATAGCAGGCGGCAACGGTGAGAGACTTGTTTTTAGAGAGGTGGATTTTTAGAAGTAGAAGTTCAAATTGTTTGGGTACAGACCTGGATAGTAGGACAGAACTCTGCTGGCTATCTTTGCAGTAGATTGCAACACCGCCCCCTTTGGCAGTTCTATCTTGTCTGAAAATGTTGTAATTTGGAATTAAAATTTCAGAATTTTTGGTGGTCTTCCTAAGCCAGGATTCAGACACAGCTAGAACATCCGGGTTGGCAGAGTGTGCTAAAGCAGTGAATAGAACAAACTTAGGGAGGAGGCTTCTAATGTTAACATGCATGAAACCAAGGCTATTACGGTTACAGAAGTCATCAAACGAGAGCGCCTGGGGAATAGGAGTGGAGCTAGGCATTGCAGGGCCTGGATTCACCTCTACATCGCCAGAGGAACATAGGAGGAGAAGAATAAGGGTACGGCTAAAAGCAATAAGAATTGGTCGTCTATAACGTCTGGAACAGAGAGTAAAAGGAGGTTTCTGGGGGCGATAAAATAGCATCAAGGTATAATGTACAGACAAATGTATGGTAGGATGTGAATACAGTGGAGGTAGACCTAGGTATTGAGTGATGAAGAGAGAGATATTGTCTCTAGAAACATCATTGAAACTAGGAGATGTCATTGCATGTGTGGGTGGTGGAACTAATAAATTGGATAATGTATAGTGAGCAGGACTAGAGGCTCTACAGTGAAATAAGCCAATAAACACTAACCAGAACAGCAATGGACAAGACATATTGACATTAAGGAGAGGCATCCTTAGTTGAGTGATCAATATATATGCCATTTTTAGCAGACGCTTTTATCCAAAGCGACTTACAGTCATGTGTGCATACATTCTACGTATGGGTGGTCCCGGGGATCGAACCCACTACCCTGGCGTTACAAGCGCCATGCTCTACCAACTGAGCTACAGAAGGACCACAAAAGAGTCCAGAGAGTTGAGTGGTTGGTTTCGGGGTCAAGGCGATTTAGACAGCTAGCCAGGACATCGGTAGCAAGCTAGCATAGGAAGGGGGTCTGTTGTTAGCCACCTCTTGCGTTCCGTCAGTAGATTAGTGGGGTTCCGTGTGGTAGAGGGAATTAGTCCAAATCACACAACAACAAAAATAAAATAAAAACAATAGATATAGTTATAGAGGCCCAAGAATAAACATAATAATAATAATAATAATAAATAAATTGTCCGATTGTCTATTCTGAGAGCTGCCGGTAAGACAGCTAACGGATAGCAGGCCGCAGATGGGCGTTCAGGTAACGTCGCGACGGAGGAGCCAGCCGGATCTCCTTCGGGTAGACAACGTCGGCAGTCCAGTTGTGAAGGCCTGGTGGGGCTCCGCGTAGGCAGTAAAACGGGTCCGGATAGGTGACTGCAGCCCAGGAGTGATTGACGGAGCTCAAGAGTGATTTACGGAGCTGGCTAGCTCCGGAGTAATTGATGTTTGCTCCGGAATCGACGAGAGCAGATAGACACACGGATAGCAGCTGGCTAGCTGTGAGATCCGGGAATGAATGTCCAGAGAGCAGTTGAAATCCAAGGACATGGAGAGAAAAATTGGTCCGGTATGTTCCGAGCCGCGCTGCGCCGTACAAAACTGGCGATAGATTTTCAAGCTAAAGGATAGCTGATGACCACAAACCGTGGTTAGCTGAATACTAACGATTTGCCAGTAAAGAAGCTAACTAGCTTCTGAACTAGCTTCTGATTAGCTTCTAGCTAGCTCCTGGCTAGCTTCTGCCTAGCTTCTTGGAGTTTCTGGCTAGCTTCTGGCTAGCTTCTTGGAGGATTGCAGATTTGAGGTAAATAATACTTATTTATAAATATAAATTGGTGAGGCGGGTTGCAGGAGAGTGTTTTGAAGATGAGTTGATGGAAAATTAAAAAAATGTATGTGAAAAAAAGTTGTAAATATATATATATACAGGACACGACAAGACGAGGACAAAAGACGTCTGAACTGCAATGCCATCTCAGACACAACATGCCTCTTGTGTCTGAGCCTTTGAATTGAGATTCTACTTTGTCTCTGTACTGACGCTTAGCTTGTTTGATAGCCTTGCGGAGGGAATAGCTGCACTGTTTGTATTCGGTCATGTTACCAGTCACCTTGCCCTGATTAAAAGCAGTGGTTCCCGCTTTCAGTTTCACGCGAATTCTGCCATCAATCCACGTTTTCTGATTAGGGAATGTTTTAATCGTTGCTATGGGAACGACATCTTCAATGCACGTTCTAATGAACTCGCACACCAAATCAGCATATTCGTCAATATTGTTATCTGACGCAATACGAAACATATCCCAGTCCACGTGATGGAAGCAGTCTTGGAGTGTGGAGTCAGCTTGGTCGGACCAGCGTTGGACAGACCTCAGCGTGGGAGCCTCTTGTTTTAGTTTCTGTCTGTAGGCAATGCAAAATAAAAGTAACAAATAATTAAAGAGCAGCATTAAAATAACAATAGCCAGGTGGGTGTACCGGTACAGAGTCATTGTGGAGGCTATAAACAGGGGGTACCGGTACAGAGTCAATGTGAAGGCTATATACAGGGGGTACCGGTACAGAGTCATTGTGGAGGCTATAAACAGGGTGTACCGGTACAGAGTCATTGTGGAGGCTATAAACAGGGGGTACCGGTACAGAGTCAATGTGGAGGCTGTATACAGGGTGTTAAGGTACAGAGTCAATGTGGAGGCTATATACAGGGGGTACCGGCACAGAGTCAATGTGAAGGCTATATACAGGGGGTACCGGTACAGAGTCAATGTGAAGGCTATATACAGGGGGTACTGGTACAGAGTCAATGTGGAGGCTATATACAAGGGGTACTGGTACAGAGTAAATGTGGAGGCTATATACAGGGGGTACCGGTACAGAGTCAATGTGGAGGCTATATACAGGGGGTACCGGTACAGAGTCAATATGGAGGCTATATACATGGGGTTCCAGTACAGAGTCAATGTGCGGGGGCACCGGTTAGTCGAGGTAATTGAGGTAATAGGTACATTTAACCTCTCTTGGATCCTCTTTTAACCTCTCTATTAGATTAGCTGTCTCTTCTCCTTTAACCTCGTTAGCGTCCCACCTGGCCATCATCCAGTGTCTCTTCTCCTTTAACCTCGCTAGCGTCCCACCTGGCCAACATCCAGTGTCTCTTCTCCTTTAACCTCGTTAGCGTCCCACCTGGCCAACATCCAGTGTCTCTTCTCCTTTAACCTCTCTAGCGTCCCACCTGGCCATCATCCAGTGTCTCTTCTCCTTTAACCTCTCTAGCGTCCCACCTGGCCAACATCCAGTGTCTCTTCTCCTTTAACCTCTCTAGCGTCCCACCTGGCCAACATCCAGTGTCTCTTCTCCTTTAACCTCTCTAGCGTCCCACCTGGCCAACATCCAGTGTCTCTTCTCCTTTAACCTCTCTAGCATCCCACCTGGCCAACATCCAGTGTCTCTTCTCCTTTAACCTCGCTAGCGTCCCACCTGGCCATCATCCAGTGTCTCTTCTCCTTTAACCTCGCTAGCATCCCACCTGGCCAACATCCAGTGTCTCTTCTCCTTTAACCTCGCTAGCGTCCCACCTGGCCATCATCCAGTGTCTCTTCTCCTTTAACCTCGCTAGCGTCCCACCTGGCCAACATCCAGTGTCTCTTCTCCTTTAACCTCTCTAGCGTCCCACCTGGCCATCATCCAGTGTCTCTTCTCCTTTAACCTCTCTAGCGTCCCACCTGGCCAACATCCAGTGTCTCTTCTCCTTTAACCTCTCTAGCGTCCCACCTGGCCAACATCCAGTGTCTCTTCTCCTTTAACCTCTCTAGCGTCCCACCTGGCCAACATCCAGTGTCTCTTCTCCTTTAACCTCTCTAGCATCCCACCTGGCCAACATCCAGTGTCTCTTCTCCTTTAACCTCGCTAGCGTCCCACCTGGCCATCATCCAGTGTCTCTCCTCCTTTAACCTCGCTAGCATCCCACCTGGCCAACATCCAGTGTCTCTTCTCCTTTAACCTCGCTAGCGTCCCACCTGGCCATCATCCAGTGTCTCTTCTCCTTTAACCTCGCTAGCGTCCCACCTGGCCAACATCCAGTGTCTCTTCTCCTTTAACCTCGTTAGCGTCCCACCTGGCCAACATCCAGTGTCTCTTCTCCTTGAACCTCTCTAGGGTATGTGGGTTAGCTGTCTCTTCTCCTTGAACCTCTCTAGGGTATGTGGGTTAGCTGTCTCTTCTCCTTGAACCTCTCTAGGGTATGTGGGTTAGCTGTCTCTTCTCCTTGAACCTCTCTAGGGTATGTGGGTTAGCTGTCTCTTCTCCTTTAACCTCTCTAGCGTCCCACCTGGCCAACATCCAGTGTCTCTTCTCCTTTAACCTCTCTAGCGTCCCACCTGGCCAACATCCAGTGTCTCTTCTCCTTTAACCTCTCTAGCGTCCCACCTGGCCAACATCCCGTGTCTCTTCTCCTTTAACCTCTCTAGCTTCCCACCTGGCCAACATCCCGTGTCTCTTCTCCTTTAACCTCTCTAGCGTCCCACCTGGCCATCATCCAGTGTCTCTTCTCCTTTAACCTCTCTAGCATCCCACCTGGCCAACATCCCGTGTCTCTTCTCCTTTAACCTCTCTAGCGTCCCACCTGGCCAACATCCCGTGTCCCTTCTCCTTTAACATCTCTAGCGTCCCACCTGGCCAACATCCAGTGTCCCTTCTCCTTTAACCTCTCTAGCGTCCCACCTGGCCAACATCCAGTGTCTCTTCTCCTTAAACCTCTCTAGCGTCCCACCTGGCCAACATCCAGTGTCTCTTCTCCTTTAACCTCGTTAGCGTCCCACCTGGCTAACATCCCGTGAGATTGCAGAGCGCCAAATTCAAATACAGAAATACTCATAAAAATTCAGAAAAGATAAAACTATTAAACAGGTTTAAAGATTAACTTCAAAAATGCTTTACGGCAAAAGCTAGGATACCTTACAATTATTTGAGAACAGCAAACAGCAGACAAATCATGACAAACAGTAACCAGACAAGTAGAAGAGTTACACTAGTCAGAAATAGAGATAATATTAATCACTTACCTTTGATGATCTCCATATGGTGGTACTCAGAAGACATTCATTTATTCAATAAATGTTCCCTTTGTTCGATAAAGTCTCTCTTTATAACACCTCCGTTTGCTTGTGTGTTTTCTTCAGTAATCCACAGGCTCAAACGCAGTCACAACAGGCAGACAAAAAAATCCTAATTGTATCCGTAAAGTTCATAGAAACATGTCAAATGGGGGCGGCACACTAGGTGGCCTAGTGGTTAGAGTGTTGGACTAGTAACCGAAAGGTTGCAAGTTCAAATCCCCGAGCTGACAAGGTACAAATCTGTTGTTCTGCCCCTGAACAGGCAGTTAACCCACTGTTCCTAGGCCGTCATTGAAAATAAGAATTTGTTCTTAACTGACTTGCCTAGTTAAATAAAGGTAAAATAAAATAAAAACTATGTATATATTAAACCCTCAGGTTGCCTAAGTAATTGATAATATTTCAACTGGACAATACCGTTATAAATATATAAAAGTTATATATATAATATAAAAGTTAAACTAGAAAGGCACTCTCTCGGTTGCGACCGTGAAAAAGCTCTGTGACACGTCAGGGTCCACTTCATTCAGACTGCTCTTACTCCCTCATTTATCAGAATACAAGCCTGAAACAATTTCTAAAGACTGTTGACATCTAGTGGAAGGCATAGGAACTGCAATTTGAGTCCTAAATCAATGGATACTGTGATGGCATTGAATAGAAAACTACAACAAAAAACTACTTCCTGGATGGATTTTTTCCAGGTTTTCGCCAAATCAGTTCTGTTATACTCACAGACACTATTGTAAACAGTTTTGGAAACTTTAGAATGTTTTCTATCCTAATTATATGCATATCCAATCTTCTGGCCCGAGTAGAAGGCAGTTTATTTTGTGCATGCTTTTCATCCAAAATTCCAAATGCTGCCCCTAGAGAAGTTAAAGTGACTTATAGATAGATAGATAGATAGATAATAGATAATAAACAGAATGTAGCAGCGTAGAAGAGAGCCCATTGATTAGCTGTTCAGGAGTCTTATGGTTTGGGGGTAGAAGCCGTTTAGAAGCCTCTTGGATCTAGACTTGGCTCTCCGGTACCGCTTGCCGTGCGGTAGTAGAGAGAACAGTTTATGACTGATTGGCAGGAGTCTTTGACAATGTTTAGGGCCTTCCTCTGACACCACCTGGTATAGAGGTCCAGGATGGCAGGGAGCTAGATGTACTGGGCCGTACACACTACCCTCTACCGTCTGTGTGTATTTGTGTGTGTGTGTGTTTGTGTGTATCGGTGTGTGTGTGTTACATGTGTGGTAACTCTCTCTCTCTCTCTCTCTCTCTCTCTCTCTCTCTCTCTCTCTCTCTCTCTCTCTCTCTCTCTCTCTCTCTCTCTCTCTCTCTCTCTCTCTCTCTCTCTCTCTCTCTCTCTCTCCTCCCAGCTCCCAGCTCTACCCAGTTATACCTGTGGTAACCTCTCTCTCTCTCCTCACAGCTCTACCTAGTTATACCTGTGGTAACCTCTCTCTCCCACTCTCTCTCTCCTCCCAGCTCTACCTAGTTATACCTGTGGTAACCTCTCTCTCTCTCTCCTCCCAGCTCTACCCAGTTATACCTGTGGTATCCTCTCTCTCTCTCTCCTCCCAGCTCTACCCAGTTATACCTGTGGTATCCTCTCTCTCTCTCTACTCCCAGCTCTACCCAGTTATACCTGTGGTAACCTCTCTCTCTCTCCTCCCAGCTCTACTCAGTTATACCTGTGGTAACCTCTCCCTCTCTCTCTCCTCCCAGCTCTACTCAGTTATACCTGTGGTAACCTCTCTCTCTCCTCACAGCTCTACCTAGTTATACCTGTGGTAACCTCTCTCTCTCTCTCCCTCTCTCTCTCCTCCCAGCTCTACCTAGTTATACCTGTGGTAACCTCTCTCTCTCTCTCCTCCCAGCTCTACTCAGTTATACCTGTGGTAACCTCTCTCTCTCTCTCTCTCTCTCTCTCTCTCTCTCTCTCTCTCTCTCTCTCTCTCTCTCTCTCTCCTCCCAGCTCTACCCAGTTATACATGTGGTAACCTCTCTCTCTCTCTCTCTCCTCCCAGCTCTACCCAGTTATACCTGTGGTAACCTCTCTCTCTCTCCCTCTCTCTCTCCTCCCAGCTCTACCTAGTTATACCTGTGGTAACCTCTCTCTCCCTCTCTCTCTCTCCTCACAGCTCTACCTCGTTATACCTGTGGTAACCTCTCTCTCTCCTCACAGCTCTACCTAGTTATACCTGTGGTAACCTCTCTCTCTCGCTCTCTCTCCTCCCAGCTCTACCTAGTTATACCTGTGGTAACCTCTCTCTCCCTCTCTCTCTCTCTCTCCTCACAGCTCTACCTAGTTATACCTGTGGTAACCTCTCTCTCTCCTCACAGCTCTACCTAGTTATACCTGTGGTAACCTCTCTCTCTCTCTCTCTCCTCCCAGCTCTACCCAGTTATACCTGTGGTAACCTCTCTCTCTCTCCCTCTCTCTCTCCTCCCAGCTCTACCTAGTTATACCTGTGGTAACCTCTCTCTCCCTCTCTCTCTCTCCTCACAGCTCTACCTCGTTATACCTGTGGTAACCTCTCTCTCTCCTCACAGCTCTACCTAGTTATACCTGTGGTAACCTCTCTCTCTCTCTCTCTCTCCTCCCAGCTCTACCCAGTTATACCTGTGGTAACCTCTCTCTCTCTCTCTCTCTCCTCCCAGCTCTACCTAGTTATACCTGTGGTAACCTCTCTCTCCCTCTCTCTCTCTCTCTCCTCACAGCTCTACCTAGTTATACCTGTGGTAACCTCTCTCTCTCCTCACAGCTCTACCTAGTTATACCTGTGGTAACCTCTCTTCTCTCCCTCTCTCTCTCCTCCCAGCTCTACCTAGTTATACCTGTGGTAATCTCTCTCTCTCTCCTCCCAGCTCTACCCAGTTATACCTGTGGTAACCTCTCTCTCTCTCCCTCTCTCTCTCCTCCCAGCTCTACCCAGTTATACCTGTGGTAACCTCTCTCTCTCTCCCTCTCTCTCTCTCTCCTCCCAGCTCTACCCAGTTATACCTGTGGTAACCTCTCTCTCTCTCCTCCCAGCTCTACCTAGTTATAACTGTGGTAACCTCTCTCTCTCCTCCCAGCTCTACCCAGTTATACCTGTGGTAACCTCTCTCTCTCTCCTTACAGCTCTACTCAGTTATACCTGTGGTAACCTCTCTCTCTCCCCCTCTCTCTCTCCTCACAGCTCTACCCAGTTATACCTGTGGTAACCTCTCTATCTCTCTATCTCTCTCTCTCTCTCTCTCTCTCTCTCTCTCTCTCTCTCTCTCTCTCTCTCTCTCTCTCTCTCTCTCTCTCTCCTCACAGCTCTACCTAGTTATACCTGTGGTAACCTCTCTCTCTCTCTCCCTCTCTCTCTCTCCTTACAGCTCTACTCAGTTATACCTGTGGTTAGCTCTCTCTCTCCCCCTCTCTCTCTCCTCACAGCTCTACCCAGTTATACCTGTGGTAACCTCTCTCTCTCTCTCTCGCTCTCTCTCTCTCTCTCTCTCTCTCTCTCTCTCTCTCTCTCTCTCTCTCTCTCTCTCTCTCTCTCTCTCTCTCTCTCTCTCTCTCTCTCTCTCTCCTCACAGCTCTACCTAGTTATACCTGTGGTAACCTCTCTCTCTCTCCTCCCAGCTCTACCTAGTTATACCTGTGGTAACCTCTCTCTCTCTCCCTCTCTCTCCTCCCAGCTCTACCTAGTTATACCTGTGGTAACCTCTCTCTCCCTCTCTCTCTCCTCCCAGCTCTACCTAGTTATACCTGTGGTAACCTCTCTCTCTCTCTCTCTCCTCCCAGCTCTACTCAGTTATACCTGTGGTAACCTCTCTCTCTCTCTCCCTCTCTCTCTCTCTCTCCTCACAGCTCTACCTAGTTATACCTGTGGTAACCTCTCTCTCTCTCCCTCTCTCTCTCTCCTCCCAGCTCTACCTAGTTATACCTGTGGTAACCTCTCTCTCTCTCTCTCCCTCTCTCTCTCTCCTCCCAGCTCTACCCAGTTATACCTGTGGTAACCTCTCTCTCTCTCCCTCTCTCTCTCCTCCCAGCTCTACCTAGTTATACCTGTGGTAACCTCTCTCTCTCTCCCTCTCTCTCTCCTCACAGCTCTACTCAGTTATACCTGTGGTAACCTCTCTCTCTCCCTCTCTCCCTCTCCTCACAGCTCTACCCAGTTATACCTGTGGTAACCCCTCTCTCTCTCTCTCCTCCCAGCTCTACTCAGTTATAACTGTGGTAACCTCTCTCTCTCTCCTCCCAGCTCTACCTAGTTATACCTGTGGTAACCTCTCTCTCTCTCTCTCTCTCTCTCTCTCTCTCTCTCTCTCTCTCCTCCCAGCTCTACCTAGTTATACCTGTGGTAACCTCTCTCTCCCTCTCTCTCTCTCCTCACAGCTCTACTCAGTTATACCTGTGGTAACCTCTCTCTCTCTCCCTCTCTCTCTCTCCTCCCAGCTCTACCTAGTTATACCTGTGGTAACCTCTCTCTCTCTCTCCTCCCAGCTCTACCTAGTTATACCTGTGGTAACTTCTCTCTCTCTCCCCCTCTCTCTCTCCTCCCAGCTCTACCCAGTTATACCTGTGGTAACCCCTCTCTCTCTCCCCTCTCTCTCCTCCCATCTCTACCTAGTTATACCTGTGGTAACCTCTCTCTCTCTCCCTCTCTCTCTCTCCTCACAGCTCTACTCAGTTATACCTGTGGTAACCTCTCTCTCTCTCCCCCTCTCTCTCTCCTCCCAGCTCTACCTAGTTATACCTGTGGTAACCTCTCTCTCTCCCCCTCTCTCTCTCCTCACAGCTCTACTCAGTTATACCTGTGGTAACCTCTCTCTCTCTCTCTCCTCACAGCTCTACCCAGTTATACCTGTGGTAACCTCTCTCTCTCTCTCTCTCTCTCTCTCTCTCTCCTCCCAGCTCTACCCAGTTATACCTGTGGTAACCTCTCTCTCTCTCCCTCTCTCTCTCCTCCCAGCTCTACCTAGTTATACCTGTGGTAACCTCTCTCTCTCTCTCCTCACAGCTCTACCTAGTTATACCTATGGTAACCTCTATCTCTCTCTCCTCACAACTCTACCCAGTTATACCTGTGGTAACCTCTCTCTCTCTCTCCTCACAGCTCTACCTAGTTATACCTGTGGTAACCTCTCTCTCTCTCTCTCCCTCTCTCTCTCTCCTCCCAGCTCTACCCAGTTATACCTGTGGTAACCTCTCTCTCTCTCTCCCTCTCTCTCTCCTCACAGCTCTACCCAGTTATACCTGTGGTAACCTATCTCTCTCTCTCTCTCTCTCTCTCTCTCTCTCTCTCTCTCTCTCTCTCTCTCTCTCTCTCTCTCCTCACAGCTCTACCTAGTTATACCTGTGGTAACCTCTCTCTCTCTCTCTCTCTTCACAGGTCTACCTAGTTATACCTGTGGTTACCTCTCTCTCTCTCTCTCCCTCTCTCTCTCTCCTCCCAGCTCTACCCAGTTATACCTGTGGTAACCTCTCTCTCTCTCCTTCTCTCTCTCCTCCCAGCTCTACCTAGTTATACCTGTGGTAACCTCTCTCTCTCTCTCTCTCTCTCTCTCTCTCTCTCTCTCTCTCTCTCTCTCTCTCTCTCTCTCTCTCTCTCTCCTCCCAGCTCTACTCAGTTATACCTGTGGTATCCTCTCTCTCTCTCTCTCTCTCTCTCTCTCTCTCTCTCTCTCTCTCTCTCTCTCTCTCTCTCCCAGCTCTACCCAGTTATACCTGTGGTAACCTCTCTCTCTCTCTCCTCCCAGCTCTACCCAGTTATACCTGTGGTAACCTCTCTCTCTCTCCCTCTCTCTCTCCTCCCAGCTCTACCCAGTTATACCTGTGGTATCCTCTCTCTCTCTCTCTCTCTCTCTCTCTCTCTCTCTCTCTCTCCTCCCAGCTCTACTCAGTTATACCTGTGGTAACCTCTCTATCTCTCCCTCTCTCTCTCCTCCCAGCTCTACCTGTGGTAACCTCTCTCTCTCTCTCCTCCCAGCTCTACCTAGTTATACCTGTGGTAACCTCTCTCTCTCTCTCCCCTCTCTCTCCTCCCAGCTCTACCTAGTTATACCTGTGGTAATCTCTCTCTCTCTCTCCTCCCAGCTCTACCCAGTTATACCTGTGGTAACCTCTCTCTCTCTCTCCTCCCAGCTCTACCTAGTTATACCTGTGGTAACCTCTCTCTCTCTCTCCTCCCAGCTCTACTCAGTTATACCTGTGGTAACCTCTCTCTCTCCTCCCAGCTCTACTCAGTTATACCTGTGGTATCCTCTCTCTCTCTCTCTCTCTCTCTCCTCCCAGCTCTACCCAGTTATACCTGTGGTAACCTCTCTCTCTCTCTCTCTCTCTCCTCCCAGCTCTACCCAGTTATACCTGTGGTAACCTCTCTCTCTCTCCCTCTCTCTCTCCTCCCAGCTCTACCCAGTTATACCTGTGGTATCCTCTCTCTCTCTCTCTCTCCTCCCAG
>NC_060196.1:63597235-63609735 GCF_021184085.1 Oncorhynchus gorbuscha
CAGCTCTACCTAGTTATACCTGTGGTAACCTCTCTCTCTCTCCCTCTCTCTCTCTCCTCCCAGCTCTACCTAGTTATACCTGTGGTAACCCAGGCCAGCTGGTCAACGGTCTTCAACAGGGCTCAACTTTTAACATTGGAGAGAAGATCAGGTACAGCTGCAGCCCCGGCTACGTGTTGGAGGGTCACACCACGCTGTCCTGTCTGGCTACGTCTGCTGGGACCGCAGCATGGGACTTCCCCCTGCCCTACTGCAGAGGTAGGATACCTACACACACACACACACACACATACACCTATACACACATACACACAAAGACACACACCGATACACACACCGATACACACACACACCAATACACGCATACACGCCCACACAGCTTCACACTCACACAAACCGATACACACATACGCACACACACCAATACACGCATACACGCCCACACAGCTACACACACACACAAACCGATACACACATAGCCACACACACCGATACACGCATACACACACACAAATACACACACACACACAAACCGATACACACATACGCACACACACACCGATACACGCATACACACACACAAATACACACACACACCGATACACACACACCGATACACACACATCGATACACACATACACACCCACACAGCTACACACACACACAAACCGATACACACATACACACACACACACCCATACACACACACACACACACACACAACGTAGTTGGTGGTGTAGTGACAGACTGGTCAGGGGTGTTTCTCTGATATCTTATTTACAACGTCAGGACCCCTGTGGCTTTATAGCTGCCCGATCAACTGCCTGAACCATTTGCCCTTCACTCTGATGTAGGACCCCCACAGCGATGACACCTGCCATGGTGTGTCTCGTCAGCAGCAACATTACAACAAGACTCTTCATTACACGTTGACGTACAATACAAGTCATACAATCTGACCGGAAAGACACACACACACACACACACACACACACACACACACACACACACACACACACACACACACACTGTCAGTGCAGTACCTATGGTTTGTGTCGGTGTGCATGTTGACCAGAGCGCTGTGACACAGAGACATCTGTGACCAGGCCGGGACTCAGGAAGCCAACATGGTGTGTGTGTGTGTGTGTGTGTGTGTGTGTGTGTGTGTGTGTGTGTGTGTGTGTGTGTGTGTGTGTGTGTGTGTGTGTGTGTGTGTGTGTGTGTGTGTGTGTGTGTGTGTGTGTGTGTGTGTGTGTGTGTGTGTGTGTGTGTGTGTGCGTGCGTGCGTGCGTGTTTGTGTATCGGTGTGTGTGTGTGTGTGTGTGTGTGTGTGTGTGTGTGTGTGTGTGTGTGTGTGTGTGTGTGTGTGTGTGTGTGTGTGTGTGTGTGTGTGTGTGTGTGTGTGTGTGTGTGTGGGTGGGTGGGTGGGTGTGTGGGTGTGTGGGTGTGTGTGTAGGTTAGAGAGAGACATCACACACGGATGGGCACAGAGAGACACAACAGGACCTCTCTTCACCTCCATCCCTCCATCCTTCCATCCTTCATCCCTCCATCCCTCCTTCCTTCTATCCTCCATCCTTCCATCCTTCCATCCCTCCGTCCTTCCCTCCTTCCTTCCTTCCATCCCTCCATCCTTCCATCATTCCATCCTTCCATCATTCCATCCTTCCATCATTCCATCCTTCCATCCCTCCATCATTCCATCCTTCCATCCTTCCATCATTCCATCCTTCCATCCCTCCATCATTCCATCATTCCATCCCTCCATCCTTCCATCCCTCCATCCTTCCATCCCTCCATCCCTCCATCCTTCCATCCTTCCATCATTCCATCCTTCCATCATTCCATCCTTCCATCATTCCATCCTTCCATCATTCCATCCTTCCATCCTTCCATCATTCCATCCTTCCATCATTCCATCCTTCCATCCCTCCATCATTCCATCCTTCCATCCCTCCATCCTTCCATCCCTCCATCCTTCCATCCCTCCATCCTTCCATCATTCCATCCTTCCATCCCTCCATCCTTCCATCATTCCATCCTTCCATCATTCCATCCTTCCATCCCTCCATCATTCCATCCTTCCATCATTCCATCCTTCCTTCCTTCCATCATTCCATCCTTCCATCATTCCATCCTTCCATCCCTCCATCATTCCATCCTTCCATCCCTCCATCATTCCATCATTCCATCCCTCCATCCTTCCATCCCTCCATCCTTCCATCCCTCCATCCCTCCATCCTTCCATCCTTCCATCCCTCCATCATTCCATCCTTCCATCATTCCATCCTTCCATCCCTCCATCATTCCATCCTTCCATCCCTCCATCCCTCCATCCTTCCATCATTCCATCCTTCCATCCCTCCATCATTCCATCCTTCCATCATTCCATCCTTCCATCCCTCCATCATTCCATCCTTCCATCCCTCCATCATTCCATCCTTCCATCCCTCCATCCCTCCACCTCTCCATCCCTCCATCCCTCCATCATTCCATCCCTCCATCATTCCATCATTCCATCCTTCCATCCCTCCATCCTTCCATCCTTCCATCATTCCATCCTTCCATCCCTCCATCCTTCCATCCTTCCATCCTTCCATCATTCCATCCTTCCATCCCTCCATCATTCCATCCTTCCATCCCTCCATCATTCCATCATTCCATCCCTCCATCCTTCCATCCCTCCATCCTTCCATCCCTCCATCCCTCCATCCTTCCATCATTCCATCCTTCCATCCCTCCATCATTCCATCCTTCCATCATTCCATCCTTCCATCCCACCATCATTCCATCCTTCCATCCCTCCATCCTTCCATCCCTCAATCCTTCCATCCCTCCATCCTTCCATCATTCCATCCTTCCATCCCTCCATCCTTCCATCATTCCATCCTTCCATCATTCCATCCTTCCATCCCTCCATCATTCCATCCTTCCATCATTCCATCCTTCCATCATTCCATCCTTCCATCCCTCCATCATTCCATCCTTCCATCCCTCCATCATTCCATCATTCCATCCCTCCATCCTTCCATCCCTCCATCCTTCCATCCCTCCATCCCTCCATCCTTCCATCATTCCATCCTTCCATCCCTCCATCATTCCATCCTTCCATCATTCCATCCCTCCATCATTCCATCCCTCCATCATTCCATCATTCCATCCTTCCATCCCTCCATCCTTCCATCCTTCCATCATTCCATCCTTCCATCATTCCATCCTTCCATCCCTCCATCATTCCATCCTTCCATCCCTCCATCCTTCCATCCCTCCATCCTTCCATCATTCCATCCTTCCATCCCTCCATCATTCCATCCTTCCATCCCTCCATCATTCCATCATTCCATCCCTCCATCCCTCCATCCTTCCATCCCTCCATCCCTCCATCCTTCCATCATTCCATCCCTCCATCATTCCATCCTTCCATCATTCCATCCTTCCATCCCTCCATCATTCCATCCTTCCATCCCTCCATCATTCCATCCTTCCATCCCTCCATCCCTCCATCCTTCCATCATTCCATCCTTCCATCCCTCCATCCTTCCATCATTCCATCCTTCCATCCCTCCATCATTCCATCCCTCCATCATTCCATCCTTCCATCCCTCCATCCCTCCATCTCTCCATCCCTCCATCCCTCCATCATTCCATCCCTCCATCATTCCATCATTCCATCCTTCCATCCCTCCATCCTTCCATCCTTCCATCCTTCCATCATTCCATCCTTCCATCCCTCCATCATTCCATCCTTCCATCCTTCCATCCCTCCATCCTTCCATCCCTCCATCCTTCCATCCTTCCATCATTCCATCCTTCCATCCCTCCATCCTTCCATCCCTCCATCATTCCATCATTCCATCCCTCCATCCTTCCATCCTTCCATCCCTCCATCCCTCCATCCTTCCATCCTTCCATCCCTCCATCATTCCATCCTTCCATCCTTCCATCATTCCATCCTTCCATCCCTCCATCATTCCATCCTTCCATCCCTCCATCATTCCATCCTTCCATCCCTCCATCATTCCATCATTCCATCCCTCCATCCTTCCATCCCTCCATCCTTCCATCCCTCCATCCCTCCATCCTTCCATCATTCCATCCTTCCATCCCTCCATCATTCCATCCTTCCATCATTCCATCCTTCCATCCCTCCATCATTCCATCCTTCCATCCCTCCATCCTAATCTCTGTGTGTCCGTCTGGACTTCTTACCTTAACTATCCTTTCCCTCTCTAATCCTCTTTCTCTCTCTATTCCTCTTTCCCTCTCTATTCCTCTTTCCCTCTCTCTATTCCTCTTTCCCTCTCTCTATTCCTCTTTCCCTCTCTCTATTCCTCTTTCCCTCTCTCTATTCCTCTTTCCCTCTCTCTATTCCTCTTTCCCTCTCTGTCTGTTCCTATTTCCCTCTCTCCTTCTCAGCTACAATATCTTTCTTCCCTCTCACTTTACCTCTCCCTTTTACCCTCCCTACTGCTTCTATCAGCACCTCCCTCCCTCCGTCCCACTCTTCTTCTCTCCCTCCCTTAACCGCTCTGTTCCCCCAGCCCATGTTTTGCCCGGCTGAAACAAAGCGTCCGGGCAGCCAGGATATCATAAATATGTCACTTCCTCCTGAGAAATTACACGTTTTAGAAACGGGCAATTTCCACGGCGATTAATTGAGGTCTCTCGCTGCGGCAGCGCCGCATAAAAGCTGGCGAACACGCCTGAATGCTTTCTCATAAACGTATGGCTAATGCTCCTCCAATTACCTAGCCTGTGCATACGTTTGAGAGCACAGCCGTACACCAACAAGAACTAGGCCATAGCTTGGCAGTCAGGACTTTTTGGGAAGGTGGGGGTGTGTATTCTGTTGGATCAGATCACTTCTCATTTAGCAGTTCTCTATCTTTATCTATCAGTGCTCTCGTCTCTCCTCTGTCCTCCCTCGTCTCTCCTCTCTCCTCTCCTCCATCTTCTCTGCTCTCCACTCTCCTCTGTCCTCTCTCGTCTCTCCTCTCTCCTCTCTCCTCTCTCCTCTCTCCTCTCTCCTATCTCCTCTCCTCCATCTTCTCTGTTCTCCACTCTCCTCTGTCTTCTCTCATCTCTCCTCTCTCCTCTCCTCCATCTTCTCTGTTCTCCTCTCTCCTCTGTCCTCTCTCGTCTCTCCTCTCTCCTCTCTCCTCTCTCCTCTCTCCTCTCCCTCTCTCCTATCTCCTCTCCTCCATCTTCTCTGTTCTCCTCTCTCCTCTCTCCTCTCTCCTCTCTCCTCTCTCCTATCTCCTCTCCTCCATCTTCTCTGCTCTCCACTCTCCTCTGTCCTCTCTCGTCTCTCCTCTCTCCTCTCCTCCATCTTCTCTGTTCTCCTCTCTCCTCTGTCCTCTCTCGTCTCTCCTCCATCTTCTCTGCTCTCCACTCTCCTCTGTCCTCTCTCGTCTCTCCTCTCTCCTCTCCTCCATCTTCTCTGTTCTCCTCTGTCCTCTGTCCTCTCTCCTCTCTCCTCTCTCCTCTCCTCCATCTTCTCTGCTCTCCACTCTCCTCTGTCCTCTCTCGTCTCTCCTCTCTCCTCTCCTCCATCTTCTCTGTTCTCCACTCTCCTCTGTCCTCTCTCGTCTCTCCTCTCTCCTCTCCTCCATCTTCTCTGTTCTCCACTCTCCTCTCTCGTCTCTCCTCTCTCCTCTCCTCCATCTTCTCTGCTCTCCACTCTCCTCTGTCCTCTCTCGTCTCTCCTCTCTCCTCTCCTCCATCTTCTCTGCTCTCCACTCTCCTCTGTCCTCTCTCGTCTCTCCTCTCTCCTCTCCTCCATCTTCTCTGTTCTCCACTCTCCTCTGTCCTCTCTCATCTCTCCTATCTCCTCTATCCTCCTTTTTCCTTTCTCCTCTCTCCTCTCTCCTTTATCCTGAGGATAACAGCGGACAATATTGCCACTCCTATTTGCCATATCTTCAGTATAGGCCAACTAGAAAGTTTGTGCCCTCAGGCCTGGAGGGAAGCTGAAGTCATTCTGCTTCCTAAGAATAGTAAAGACCCCTTTACTGGCTCAAATAGCCGACCAATCAGCCTGTTACCAACCCTTAGTAAACTTCTGGAACAAATAGTGTTTGACCAGATACAATGCCATTTTACAGTAAACAAATTGACAACAGAACATTAACGCGCTTATAGGGAAGGACAGTAGATATGGGAGTTTATCAAAATTGGATTTTGTTTTTTTATTTGTGGGTCTGTGTAATCTGAGGGAAATATTTGTCTCTAATATGGTCATACATTTGGCAGGAGGTTAGGAAGTGCATCTCCATTTCCACCTGATTTTGTGGGCAGTGTGCACATAGCCTGTATTCTCTTGAAAGCCAGGTCTGACTACGGAGGCATTTCTCAATAGCAAGGCTATATTTACTGAGTCTGTACATAGTCAAAGCTTTCCTTAAGTTTGGGTCAGTCACAGTGGTCAGGTATTCTGCCACTGTGTACTCTCTGTTTAGGGCCAAATAGCATTCTAGTTTTCTCTGTTTTTTTGTTAATTCTTTCCAATGTGTCAAGTAATCATCTTTTTTGTTTTCTCATGATTCGGTTGGGTCTAATTGTGCTGCTGTCCTGGGATTCTGTGTGTGTAATTGAGCAGAGTCCCTTTACCAGATGGCAGAAGGGACAATTTCTCCAAGTTCATCTCTCTGAGGTTTTGGAAGTTTTGAGAACTACTTGGTTTTTAAAAAATATATATTTTTGCTATTCTTCTAGATTTTGATAATTAGCGAGATTTGTCCTAATTCTGCATTGTACAGAATCTCACATTTCTTAATTCTCTCTCCTACCCCTTCTCTCCTTTCTCGTGTCTTCCTCTCTCCTCCCTGTGCATATTTGAGAGGCTGGTGTGTGTGTGTATTGTTCCGTGGCCTGCGCTGCCTCACGGTTTGGTTGTCATGACACCCAGGGAAAGAAGACTTTGATGTCGGTCCGTATTAAACATTAAACCGGCCGACTTGAACTTTGCACCGTTCCATCTCTCAGATTCTATATTTTTATTTGAACCTTAATAAATAAATGTAGTTTATCTGGTTTATCTGGGGGATGTTGGAGGACCTAGGCCCTAGGACCATGCTTCAGGACTACCTGGCCTGATGACTCTTTGCTGTCCCCAGTCCACCTGATCATGCTTCGGTTGTCATTTGAGACATTCTCATCAATGATAGGATGACATAAACTCTACAGTGGAAAGTCTACACATCAGAGTTATCGGATTCACATGGAATTGTTGTTCAATTTAACTTCTTGCGTCGAGCCATCCCGGATCCGGGATCGCGAATACAGCCTCAAGCTCATTACCATAACGGAACGTTAACTATTCATGAAAATCACAAATGAAATGAAATTAATCTATTTGCTCTCAAGTTTAGCCTTTTGTTAACAACACTGTCATCTCAGATTTTCAAAATATGCTTCTCAACCATTGCAAAACAAGCATTTGTGTAACAGTATTGATAGCTAACGTAGCATTTAGCGTTAGCATTCAGCAGGCAACATTTTCACAAAAACCAGAAAAGCATTCAAATAAAATCATTTACCTTTGAAGAACTTCGGATGTTTTCAATGAGGAGACTCTCAGATAGCAAATGTTCAGTTTTTCCTGAAAGATTATTTGTTTAGAACAAATCGCTCTGTTTTCTGCATCACGTTTAGCTACGAAAAAAAACCTGTATCCAGGTTTGTGTAAATCTATCCGCAAGCTCATTAGCATAACACAACGTTAACTATTCATGAAAATCGCAAATGAAATGAAATTAATCTATTTGCTCTCAAGCTTAGCCTTTTGTTAACAACACTGTCATCTCAGATTTTCTAAATATGCCTTTGAACCGTAGCTAAACAAGCATTTGTGTAACAGTATTGTTAGCCGAGCATAGGATTATGCCTCTATTTCAGCATGCAACATTTTCCACAAAAACCAGAAAAGAATTCAAATAAAATCATTTACCTTTGAAGAACTTGAACAACATCATTTTTTTTCATTAAAAAAGTTGACGATAAATTCACAAAACACTTTGAAATACTTTTGTAACGCAACTTTAGGTATTAGTAAACGTTAGCTTCACGTCTTCAAATCATGTTCAGAAATTTCTACTCCAAAACATCCGGTCAGAGACCGGAAGAAATGGGCTGTCTCTTGTTCGTTGGACCAAGAAACAACGCCTAGGCAATTGACAAGACTGGTGACATCGTGTGGAAACTGTAGGAATTGCAATCTCGGCTCCAGGTAATGTGGTTTCCATTCAACAATATATGCAAGTGGCGCATTGATATATTTTCCAATTTTCAGTGATCAGATTTTCCTGCGCTTTACGATGAAACGCACGTTCTGTTATAGTCACAGCCGTGATTTAACCAGTTTTAGAAAGGTCTGAGTGTTTTCTATCCACACATACTAATCATATGCATATACTATATTCCTGGCATGAGTAGCAGGGCGCTGAAATGTTGCGTGATTTTTAACAGAATGTTCGAAAAAGTAGGGGGTAGGATCAACAGGTTAAAACGCAAACTTTTTTCCAAATTAACTCCATAATATCGACAGAAACATGGCAAACCGATGTTTAGAATCGATCCTCAAAGTGTTTTTCACATATCTATCGACGATAAAATCCATCGTGGCATTTTACTTTCTCTTCTGAAGAAATGGAACGCGCATGGACCTACAGATTACGCAATAATTTCAGGACACCGGGCAGGACACCAGGTAAATGTAGTCTCTATGGTCAATCTTCCAATGATATGCCTACAAACACGTCACAATGCTGCAGACACCTTGGGGAAATGACAGAAAGGGCAGGCTCATTCCTGGCGCATTCACAGCCATATAAGGAGACATTGGAACACAGCGCCTTCAGAATCTGGGGCATTTCCTGTATGAAACTTCATCTTGGTTTCGCCTGTAGCATTAGTTCTGGGGCACTCACAGATAATATCTTTGCAGTTTTGGAAACGTCAGAGTTTTGTCTTTCCAAGGCTGTCAATTCCATGCATAGTCGAGCATCTTTTCGTGACAAAATATCTTGTTTAAAACGGGAATGTTTTTTATCCAAAAATTAAAAGAGCGCCCCCTATCTCGAAGAGGTTAAATGTTTGAATATGAAATTATTCATGATGCGACGAAATGTGATTTTAGCTTCTAAAATGTGACAATTGGGTTTTTATAAGGTTAGGGCTCTGCTGAATCAGTGGCCCGCCCCTGTGATGGGACATGGGCTATAAAACTTTTGAAACACGCCCTCCTCTCCCTTCCTATATAAAGCCGTGACGACAATATAACCTCCTGTTCCAAGTACGTGAGGTCTGCAGCCTCTGCGTTAAAAGGACCAACATGTCAACTACAGAACTAAGCCAACCCCAGGGTGAGCTTTGGTTGCGAATGGTATGAACTTTGAACTCTTATTCACTACAGAAGTGATACCTCCTAGCTGTTGAGTTAGCAACAGCAGCTGCAAACACAGTTTAGGAAGGAACAGACAGAGTATTCCGTCTACCACACAACAACGTTACTACAACGTATCCAATTTATCAGCAGAGACATTCTTCAAAGGACTCGGTTGGGCAACACGGCCTTCCATCTACCACCAACCTACCGAAGCGCAGCTCGGAGTAAATATTTATTGCATTTCCTTTTTCCAAATGGGCGGTAATTAAGAATGCATAAGATACTGTATTTATGATAGCACAGCTTCACCCTTTGTCCCTCAGTCTTCCTGCTCTTTCACTCAAACCCAGCCCTTTTCTTTTGTGTAACAAGCTGTCATATCTGTTCCGCCCGCGAGGGACGTTTTCCTTTATGACGTAATTTGTAATCAAGTTATGATTAATTATGTGTATGTGTAACTCTGTGTGATTAGTTAGGTATTTAGTAAATAAATAATTAAACCCAATTTTGTATTTCTGATTCAACTTGTTAGCCAGGGTTCTTGCAGGTAACCAAAAATGTACAACTTTCAGATGAGACTGAATTAAAGTGACGATTAATAGTGACTGCTAATGATGTAAAATATTACTAGGTCTTTAAGAGTTTATTCGGAAGATAACAGCTCTATAAATATTATTTTGTGGTGCCCTGACTCTCTCGTTAATAACATTTACATGATTCCCTCAATCAGGTAATATTAATTACGGATAAATTATTTTATAGAATAGCATGTCATATCACTTAATCCGGCATAGCCAAAGACACGACACTGGTCATCTACGAACATTTGAACATCTTGGCCATGTTCTGTTATAATCTCCACCCGACACAGCCAGAAGAGGACTGGCCACCCCACATAGCCTGGTTCCTCTCTAGGTTTCTTCCTAGGTTTTGGTCTTTCTATGGAGTATTTCCTACCCACCGTGCTTCTACATCTGAGTGTCGACGGACCTGAGTGAGTTGGGTGCGCAATTACGCAGGTACTTTCCTGAAACAGACAACTGGATTCGATATCCCTTTCATGCCCTGCCTCTAGTCCACTTACCGATATCTGAACAAGAGATCCTCATCGAAATTGCATCAAGCAGTTCTGTGAAAATTGAATTAATTCAGAAGCCAGATTTCTGTATTGGACTGTGGTCAGAGTATCCTGCTTTGGGGAATTGCGATGTTAAGACACTGATGCCCTTTGCAACCACGTACTGACAGTTGAAGTTGGAAGTTTACACCTTAGCCAAATACATTTAAACTCAGTTTTTCACAATTCCTGACATGTAATCCTAGTAAAAATGCCCTGTCATAATGTCACACCCCTGACCTTAGAGATCCTTTTTATGTCTCTATTTGGTTTGGTCAGGGTGTGAGTTGGGGTGGGTATTCTATGTTCTATTATTTTGTATCTCTATGTTTTAGCCGGGTAGGGTTCTCAATCAGTCACACCTTTGACTGTATTTGTCATTGTTTACGGTGTGTTTGTGTGTGTGTGTGTTTTACCAGCTTTACCAGCTTAAAGGCTAACAGCATCTACTCTACTCCCTCTGGAGAGACAGACAGAGCCCAGGGCTACATTTATGTTCTTTAAATTGTCTCCTTATAATAATCTTAAAGGACGGAAGAGAGAGAGAGAGAGTTCCCAATGTGAAAATGATTACCACAAAATCTGAATTAATCCCATGTACTCAGTCCCCCGTTGATTTGACTTGCATCAGCCAATCAGGTTTGACTTCCCTGAATTATTATATTCTTAAGTCATTATTACCCTGAAGACTCTTTCAGAGGGTTTTAACACGGGTTCTATTGTGTTCTGGCTTGGAAAGACTGAAACTATAGCGGTCTGAAATTCTCTATGTACCCATAAAATGAAATGAAATTATAGGTAATTGGGTCATTATCAATGAAACGTCACAATATGAAACGATTCGACTGCTGGGGGGGTTCCAAAACCTAAAACCATTGACGAAGAATTGTTAAATAAATCTTATAATTGTTCATTTATAATATTATCGTGAAGAGTGGTTTCAGAACTACATATTTCAGATTATTCCACATTTATCTCTTTCATCAGAAACAGCAAGTCAAGGTTTATGATCAGTAAACATCAATTGATCGTGTCATTTCAGATACGTGAAGGGAACCTATCCATTTGGCATGTAGATAGATAGCTAGCTGAAGGTAACCATCCATTTGGCATGTAGATAGATAGCTAGCTGAAGGTAACCATCCATTTGGCATATAGATAGCTAGCTAAGCAAAACATGTCATTTAGCTTGCTTTATTAGAAACAGGGCGGCGGGTAGTCTAGTGGTTAGAGGCAGGTAGTCTAGTGGTTAGAGCAGGTAGCCTAGTGGTTAGAGCAGGTAGTCTAGTGGTTAGAGCAGGTAGTCTAGTGGTTAGAGCAGGTAGCCTAGTGGTTAGAGCAGGTAGCCTAGTGGTTAGAGCAGGTAGCCTAGACTCTTTCAGAGGGTTTTAACACGGGTTAGAGGCAGGTAGTCTAGTGGTTAGAGCAGGTAGTCTAGTGGTTAGAGCAGGTAGCCTAGTGGTTAGAGGCAGGTAGTCTAGTGGTTAGAGCAGGTAGTCTAGTGGTTAGAGTCAGGTAGTCTAGTGGTTAGAGCAGGTAGTCTAGTGGTTAGAGCAGGTATCCTAGTGGTTAGAGCAGGTAGCCTAGTGGTTAGAGCAGGTAGCCTAGTGGTTAGAGCAGGTAGCCTAGTGGTTAGAGTCAGGTAGTCTAGTGGTTAGAGCAGGTAGTCTAGTGGTTAGAGCAGGTAGCCTAGTGGTTAGAGCAGGTAGCCTAGTGGTTAGAGGCAGGTAGGCTAGTGGTTGGAGGCAGGTAGTCTAGTGGTTAGAGCAGGTAGTCTAGTGGTTGGAGCAGGTAGCCTAGTGGTTAGAGCAGGTAGTCTAGTGGTTAGAGCAGGTAGCCTAGTGGTTAGAGGCAGGTAGTCTAGTGGTTAGAGCAGGTAGTCTAGTGGTTAGAGCAGGTAGTCTAGTGGTTAGAGGCAGGTAGTCTAGTGGTTAGAGCAGGTAGTCTAGTGGTTAGAGCAGGTAGTCTAGTGGTTAGAGCAGGTAGTCTAGTGGTTAG
>NC_060196.1:63612235-63632235 GCF_021184085.1 Oncorhynchus gorbuscha
ACACACACACACACACACACACACACTACACACACACACACACACACACACACACACACACACACACACACACACACACACACACACACACACACACACACACACACACACACACACACACACACACACACACACACACACACACACACACACACACACACACACACACACACACACACACACACACACACACACACACACACACACACACACACACACACACACACTACACACACACACACACACACACACACACACACATTAACTATTCGACGTCAGCTTCTTCACTAAACTTCCAAAGTGATGACATCAAATCTGAGGAAGAAAGGTTAAGGTGTAGGCAGAAGTATAATTTTAAAAATAAGGCTGTACTCCTTGGAATATATGCTAGTGATGAAAACCGACAGTAATGTTTAATAACAGACGACAAGACCAAGGCCATTAGGAGTAGCACAAGATATTGTTCGACTGCTGACATATGCATGTCGCGTGTGGACATTTAGGCCACCACAAGTTGGTAGATATGAGTCCAGCTCACTGAGCTACCTGAGGGTATACGATGCCTGCAATTTGCACGGTGTACAACGTGCATGATAACGCACAGAAACTGGCTCACTGTTATAATATATGCCATTTAGCAGACGTATGGGTGGTCCCGGGGATCGAACCCACTACCCTGGCGTTACAAGCGCCATGCTCTACCAACTTGAGCTACAGAAGGACCACAAAATGAATCGCCATGGTAATGCAGTGATGCAGCAGATGCTGTAGAAGGAATGCCCAGATGGATATACAGCCGTATCACTAGATACCGAGGTGATGCATACGGAGTCGTCATGACGTGTACTGCGTGTAGAAACGTGAAGCGAAGATAAAAGCACATGAAAAGTGGGCGCACGTTCACCACGGCATTAAATAGTCAATAAGGTAGACGTGAATTTGACTAAGCCTCTTTTTGGCGCCGTCTACACTGATGCCCGAGGCACTCAGGTTTCTTCTGAAATGTCTCTGCTTCATTTTTATTTTATTTTTTTATGACAGTTTTTACGAGTGAGACCCATAAAAATAATACTTACTGGGGATTTTAACTTGTTATAGTCTGTCAATCAAAGCAAAGCAGGGTTATCACAGAGGCTTCATGTGCAGCAAGTGAAGTGGGGGATTCGTAGGTGATCTGTGGGTGATTTGTAACCAAATGGAATTAAAATGACACAATGGAGTTGGCTAAATGAGCAACCAACCGGTTGGCTGTTGTTTCATCTAAATGGAGTTGGCTAAATGAGAAGGCCAACCGGTAGGCTCCCTGTCTCTCTCTCTGTCTCTCTCTCCCTCTCTCTCTCCCTCAAAAATGTTTGTCTAACTTGTGCGAGTCAGTTTGGTTACTCTCTCTCTCTCTCTCTCTCTCTCTCTCTCTCTCTCTCTCTCTCTCTCTCTCTCTCTCTCTCTCTCTCTCTCTCTCTCTCTGTCTCTCTCTCTATGTCTGTTGGTCTTTAGCTTTCGCTATATTTCTTCTCTCTCTCTTCACTCAAAAAGGGAACTCCCACAGAGCGAGAAGGAGATGGCGAGGAAGCGAGACATGGTGCGTGATTGAGGAAAAAGAAGTAGGATATCAACCTCTCCTCCTCTCCATCCCTCCCTCCCGTCATTCCAGCATGTATGTGCGTGGTCACTGCTGTAATTGAAACAGGCATTTAGTAGAGAGAGGTAGGACACAGACTGGGACCAATACCATGGTGGGCTGACCTTCAGAACACTCGAAAGACCGTGTGTGTCTGCATCTATGCTTCAGTCATGGATAATGCACCAGAATATTAAGCAATGGAGGACAGCGTTAGACAGTCTGGAGAGGAGAGAGAGAGAGAATGAGGTGGAAGTTTATACAGGAACAATACTGGAGAACCATTGATGGAGAAGAAGAATGGAAGGAGGGAGAGAGAATGGAAGGAGAGAGAGAGAATGGAAGGAGAGAGAGAGAATGGAAGGAGAGAGAGAATGGAAGGAGAGAGAGAATGGAAGGAGAGAGAGAGAATGGAAGGAGAGAGAGAGAATGGAAGGAGAGAGAGAATGGAAGGAGAGAGAGAGAGAATGGAAGGAGAGAGAGAGAATGGAAGGAGAGAGAGAGAGAATGGAAGGAGAGAGAGAGAATGGAAGGAGAGAGAGAGAATGGAAGGAGAGAGAGAATGGAAGGAGAGAGAGAGAATGGAAGAGAGAGAGAGAATGGAAGGAGAGAGAGAGAATGGAAGAATGGAGAGAGAGAGAATGGAAGAGAAGAGAGAGAGAATGGAAGGAGAGAGAGAGAATGGAAGAGAGAATGGAAGGAGAGAGAGAGAATGGAAGGAGAGAGAGAATGGAAGGAGAGAGAGAGAATGGAAAGAGAGAGAGAATGGAATGGAAGGAGAGAGAGAATGGAAGGAGAGAGAGAGAGAATGGAAGGATGGAAGAGAGAGAATGGAAGGAGAGAGAGAGAATGGAAGAGAATGGAAGAGAGAGAGAATGAGAATGGAAGGAGAGAGAGAATGGAAGGAGAGAGAGAATGGAAGAGAGAGAGAGAATGGAAGGAGAGAGAGAGAATGGAAGGAGAGAGAGAGAATGGAAAGAGAGAGAGAATGGAAGAGAAGAGAGAAGAATGGAAGAGAGAGAGAATGGAAGGAGAGAGAGAGAGAATGGAGAGAGAGAGAATGAGAATGGAAGAGAGAGAGAGAATGGAAGGAGAGAGAGAATGGAAGGAGAAGAGAGAGAGAATGGAAGGAGAGAGAGGAAGGAGGGGAGAGAGAATGGAAGGAGAGAGAGAGAATGGAAGGAGAGAGAGAAGAATGGAAGGAGGGAGAGAGAATGGAAGGAGAGAGAGAGAATGGAAGGAGAGAGAGAGAGATGGAAGGAGAGAGAGAGAATGGAAGGAGAGAGAGAGAATGGAAGGAGAGAGAGAGAATGGAAGGAGAGAGAGAGAGAATGGAAGGAGAGAGAGAGAATGGAAGGAGAGAGAGAGAATGGAAGGAGAGAGAGAGAATGGAAGGAGAGAGAGAGAATGGAAAGGAGAGAAGAGAGTGGAAGGAAGGAGAGAGAGAATGGAAGGAGAGAGAGAGAATGGAAGAGAGAGAATGGAAGGAGAGAGAGAATGGAAGGAGAGAGAGAGAATGGAAGGAGGAGAGAGAATGGAAGGAGAGAGAAGAGAGAGAATGGAAGGAGAGAGAGAGAATGGAAGGAGAGAGAGAGAGAATGGAAGGAGAGAGAGAGAATGGAAGGAGGGAGAGAGAATGGAAGGAGGGAGAGAGAATGGAAGGAGAGAGAGAGAATGGAAGGAGAGAGAGAATGGTAAGGGGACTAGCATCACTATTCAGGTAACTTAATGCTAGACCCCAGACCTCATTATGTGGTCTGTTGACGAGGCAGTGTAACAGACATCCTAGACCCCAGACCCCAGTATGTATCCTGGACCATTATAGTACATTATAGTACCTCAAACCGGGGTACACTGGGGTAACACATTATTCTACCATTATAGTGTCGCTAACCCGAGGGAACACAATAGTCTTCTACCTCAATCAGCCTGACTAACTGGTGTCTGTATATAGTCTCTCTACTGTATATAACCTCTCTACTGTATATAGCATCTCTACTGTTTATAGCCTCTCTACTGTATATAGCCTCTCTACTGTATATAGCCTCTCTACTGTATATAGCATCTCTACTGTATATAGCCTCTCTACTGTATATAGCATCTCTACTGTATATAGCCTCTCTACTGTATATAGCCTCTCTACTGTATATAGTCTCTCTAGTGTATATAGCCTCTCTACTGTATATAACCTCTCTACTGTATATAACCTCTCTACTGTATATAGTCTCTCTACTGTATATAGCCTCTCTACTGTATATAGCATCTCTACTGTATATAACCTCTCTACTGTATGTAGCATCTCTACTGTATATAGCCTCTCTACTGTATATAGCCTCTCTACTGTATATAGCCTCTCTACTGTATATAGCCCCTCTACTGTATATAGCCTCTACTGTATATAGCCTCTCTACTGTATATAGCCTCTCTACTCAAATCAAATCAAATTTATTTATATAGCCCTTCGTACATCAGCTGATATCTCAAAGTGCTGTACAGAAACCCAGCCTAAAACCCCAAACAGCAAGCAATGCAGGTGTAGAAGCACGATGGCTAGGAAAAACTCCCTAGAAAGGCCAAAACCTAGGAAGAAACCTAGAGAGGAACCAGGCTATGTGGGGTGGCCAGTCCTCTTCTGGCTGTGCCGGGTGGAGATTATAACAGAACATGGCCAAGATGTTCAAATGTTCATAAATGACCAGCATGGTCGAATAATAGTAAGGCAGATCAGTTGAAACTGGAGCAGCAGCATGGCCAGGTGGACTGGGGACAGCAAGGAGTCATCATGTCAGGTAGTCCTGGGGCATGGTCCTAGGGCTCAGGTCCTCCGAGAGAGAGAAAGAAAGAAGGAGAGAATTAGAGAACGCACACTTAGATTCACACAGGACACCGAATAGGACAGGAGAAGTACTCCAGATATAACAAACTGACCCTAGCCCCCGACACAAACTACTGTAGCATAAATACTGGAGGCTGAGACAGGAGGGGACAGGAGACACTGTGGCCCCATCCGAGGACACCCCCGGACAGGGCCAAACAGGAAGGATATAACCCCACCCACTTTGCCAAAGCACAGCCCCCACACCGCTAGAGGGATATCTTCAACCACCAACTTACCATCCTGAGACAAGGCTGAGTATAGCACACAAAGATCTCCGCCACGGCACAGCCCAAGTGGGGGGGGACTCCAACCCAGACAGGATGACCACAACAGTGAATCAACCCACTCAGGTGACGCACCCCCTGCAGGGACGGCATGAGAGAGCCCCAGTAAGCCAGTGACTCAGCCCCTGTAATAGGGTTAGAGGCAGAGAATCCCAGTGGAAAGAGGGGAACCGGCCAGGCAGAGACAGCAAGGGCGGTTCGTTGCTAGCCTCTCTACTGTATATAGCCTCTCTACTGTATATAGCCTCTCTACTGTATATAGCCTCTCTACTGTATATAGCCTCTCTACTGTATATAGCATCTCTACTGTATATAGCATCTCTACTGTATATAGCCTCGCTACTGTATAGAGCCTCGACTGTATATAACCTCTCTACTGTATATAGCCTCTCTAATGTATATAGCCTCTCTACTGTATATAGCATCTCTATAATATATAGCCTCTCTTCTGAATGTAGCCTCTCTACTGTATGTAGCATCTCTACTGTATATAGCCTCTCTACTGTATGTAGCATCTCTACTGTATATAGCCTCTACTGTATATAGCCTCTCTACTGTATATAGCCCCTCTATAGTATATAGCCTCTCTACTGTATATTGCCTCTCTACTGTATATAGCCTCTAATCTATATAGCCTCTCTACTGTATATAGCCTCTAATGTATATAAACGCTCTACTGTATATAACCTCTCTACTGTATATAACCTCTCTACTGTATATAGCCTCTACTGTATATAGCATCTCTACTGTATATAACATCTCTACTGTATATAATATCTCTACTGTATATAGCCTCTCTACTGTATATAGCCTCTCTACTGTATATAGCCTCTCTATAGTATATAGCCTCTCTACTGTATATAGCCTCTCTACTGTATATAGCGTCTCTACTGTATATAGCCTCTCTATAGTATATAGCCTCTCTACTGTATATAGCCTCTCTACTGTATATAGCCTCTACACTGTATATAGCCTCTCTATAGTATATAGCCTCTCTACTGTATATAGCCTCTCTACTGTATATAGCCTCTCTATAGTATATAGCCTCTCTACTGTATATAGCCTCTCTACTGTATATAGCCTCTCTATAGTATATAGCGTCTCTCCTGTATATAGCCTCTCTACTGTATATAGCCTCTCTACTGTATATAGCCTCTCTACTGTATATAGCATCTCTATAGTATATAGCCTCTCTACTGTATATAGCCTCTCTACTGTATATAGCCTCTCTACTGTATATAGCCTCTCTATAGTATATAGCGTCTCTCCTGTATATAGCCTCTCTATAGTATATAGCTTCTCTACTGTATATAGCCTCTCTACTGTATGTAGCCTCTCTACTGTATGTAGCCTCTCTACTGTATATAGCCTCTCTACTGTATATAGCCTCTCTACTGTATATAGGCTCTCTACTGTATATAGCCTCTCTACTGTATATAGCCTCTCTACTGTATATAGCATTGACTGTATATAACCTCTCTACTGTATATAACCTCTCTACTGTATATAACATCTCTACTAGTATATAGCCTCTCTACTGTATACTGTATATAGCCTCTCTACTGTATATAACCTCTCTATAGTATATAGCCTCTCTACTGTATACTGTATATAGCCTCTCTACTGTATACTGTATATAGCCTCTCTACTGTATATAACCTCTCTATAGTATATAGCCTCTCTACTGTATACTGTATATAGCGTCTCTACTGTATATAGCCTCTCTACTGTATATAGCCTCTCTACTGTATATAGCCTCTCTACTGTATATAGCCTCTCTATAGTATATAGCCTCTCTACTGTATATAGCCTGTCTACTGTATATAGCCTCTCTACTGTATATAGCCTCTCTATAGTATATAGCGTCTCTCCTGTATATAGCCTCTCTACTGTATATAGCCTCTCTACTGTATATAGCCTCTCTACTGTATATAGCCTCTCTATAGTATATAGCGTCTCTCCTGTATATAGCCTCTCTATAGTATATAGCCTCTCTACTGTATATAGCCTCTCTACTGTATATAGCCTCTCTATAGTATATAGCCTCTACTGTATATAGCCTCTCTACTGTATATAGCTTCTCTACTGTATATAGCATCTCTACTGTATATGACCTCTCTACTGTATATAGCCTCTCTACTGTATATAGCATCCCTACTGTTATAGCCTCTCTACTGTATATATTCTCTCTACTGTATATAGCCTCTCTATAGTATATAGCCTCTCTACTGTATATAGCCTCTCTACTGTATATAGCCTCTCTACTGTATATATCCTCTCTACTGTATATAACCTCTCTACTGTATATAGCCTCTCTACTGTATATAGCCTCCCTACTGTTATAGCCTCTCTATAGTATATAGCCTCTCTACTGTATATAGCCTCCCTACTGTATATAGCCTCTCTATAGTATATAGCCTCTCTACTGTATATAGCCTCTCTACTGTATATAGCCTCTCTACTGTATATAGCCTCTCTATAGTATATAGCCTCTCTACTGTATATAGCCTGTCTACTGTATATATTCTCTCTACTGTATATAGCCTCTCTATAGTATATAGCCTCTACTGTATATAGCCTCTCTACTGTATATAGCTTCTCTACTGTATATAGCCTCTCTACTGTATATATCCTCTCTACTGTATATAGCCTCTCTATAGTATATAGCCTCTCTACTGTATATAGCCTGTCTACTGTATATATTCTCTCTACTGTATATAGCCTCTCTACTGTATATAGCCTCTCTACTGTATATAACCTCTCTACTGTATATAGCCTCTCTATAGTATATAGCCTCTCTACTGTATATAGCCTGTCTACTGTATATAGCCTCTCTACTGTATATAGCCTCTCTACTGTATATAGCCTGTCTACTGTATATATTCTCTCTACTGTATATAGCCTCTCTATAGTATATAGCCTCTACTGTATATAGCCTCTCTACTGTATATAGCTTCTCTACTGTATATAGCCTCTCTACTGTATATATCATCTCTACTGTATATAGCCTCTCTACTGTATATATTCTCTCTACTGTATATAGCCTGTCTACTGTATATATTCTCTCTACTGTATATAGCCTCTCTACTGTATATAGCCTCTCTACTGTATATAGCCTCTCTACTGTATATAACCTCTCTACTGTATATAGCCTCTCTATAGTATATAGCCTCTCTACTGTATATAGCCTGTCTACTGTATATAGCCTCTCTACTGTATATAGCCTCTCTACTGTATATAGCCTCTCTACTGTATATAGCCTCTCTACTGTATATAGCCTCTCTACTGTATATAGCCTCTCTACTGTATATAACCTCTCTACTGTATGTATTACTTTTTGTAAGGTACTTTCTGTAAGGTCTACTACACCTGTTGTATTCAGCATTTCACTGTAAGGTCTACTACACCTGTTGTATTCAGCATTTCACTGTAAGGTCTACTACACCTGTTGTATTCAGCATTTCACTGTGAGGTCTACTACACCTGTTGTATTCAGTATTTCACTGTAAGGTCTACTACACCTGTTGTATTCAGCATTTCACTGTAAATTCTACTACACCTGTTGTATTCAGTATTTCACTGTGAGGTCTACTACACCTGTTTTATTCAGCATTTCACTGTGAGGTCTACTACACCTGTTGTATTCAGCATTTCACTGTGAGGTCTACTACACCTGTTGTATTCAGCATTTCACTGTAAGGTCTACTACACATGTTGTATTCAGCATTTCACTGTAAGGTCTACTACACCTGTTGTATTCAGCATTTCACTGTAAGGTCTACTACACCTGTTGTATTCAGCATTTCACTGTGAGGTCTACTACACCTGTTGTATTCAGTATTTCACTGTAAGGTCTACTACACCTGTTGTATTCAGCATTTCACTGTAAGGTCTACTACACCTGTTGTATTCAGCATTTCACTGTAAGTTCTACTACACCTGTTGTATTCAGCATTTCACTGTAAGGTCTACTACACCTGTTGTATTCAGCATTTCACTGTTAGGTCTACTACACCTGTTGTATTCAGCATTTCACTGTGAGGTCTACTACACCTGTTGTATTCAGCATTTCACTGTAAGGTCTACTACACCTGTTGTATTCAGCATTTCACTGTAAGGTCTACTACACCTGTTGTATTCAGCATTTCACTGTAAGTTCTACTACACCTGTTGTATTCAGCATTTCACTGTAAGGTCTACTACACCTGTTGTATTCAGTATTTCACTGTAAGGTCTACTACACCTGTTGTAATCAGCATTTCACTATAAGGTCTACTACACCTGTTGTATTCAGCATTTCACTGTGAGGTCTACTACACCTGTTGTATTCAGCATTTCACTGTGAGGTCTACCTCACATGACAAATACCCTTTGATTTGATTTGATTCTGAGGGAACACAATATTCTACCACAACAGTGTTTTTATCCACATTGATTTCCTCCCCCTTCTGAGGCAATGTAAATAACTCTCAATGCCAGCCAATTTAGCGTTGAGTGCATGGTGCTGATTCTGATTCACCGTTGGCACAATGTGAAGCTCACAGCCAATTGACTTGTAATTTAGTTGTTGCTGCTGACTGCTTTGCAAACTGTCATATAGTGGTGGAGTTACTAACCCTGGGGGTTTTAACTCCTATCCCTGGGGGTTGTAACTACTAACCCTGGGGGTTGTAACTCCTATCCCTGGGGGTTGTAACTCCTATCCCTGGGGGTTGTAACTCTCACCCTGGGGGTTGTAATTTAGTTATCCCCGGGGTTGTAAACTCCTATCCCTAGGGGTTGTAACTCCTATCCCTGAGGGTTTTAACTCCTATCCCCGGGGGTTGTAACTCCTATCCCTGGGGGTTGTAACTCCTATCCCTGGGGGTTGTAACTCCTATCCCTGGGGGTTGTAAACTCCTATCCCTAGGGGTTGTAACTCCTATCCCTGGGGGTTGTAACTCCTATCCCCGGGGGTTGTAACTCCTATCCCCGGGGGTTGTAACTCCTATCCCTGGGGGTTGTAACTACTAACCCTGGGGGTTGTAACTCCTATCCCTGGGGGTTGTAACTACTAACCCTGGGGGTTGTAACTACTATCCCCGGGGGTTGTAAACTCCTATCCCTAGGGGTTGTAACTCCTATCCCTGGGGGTTGTAACTCCTATCCCTGGGGGTTTTAACTCCTATCCCCGGGGGTTGGCTGTTTAAGGGAATTTGGCCCTGAGACGTAGAAAACTTGAGGCTTAATGTATGAATGTAATTATTTATATGACTGGGTTAGTGGGTGACTGAATTTTCCTTGAGATGTCATTCATTGCGTATTTAATAGGTAGGTGAAGAATGATTCAGTAGCACTTCATATTTAGTGACCTTCAAATGAAGTGTTACTGATACGCTGTTGAAATGACAAGGCGTTTTTAGTTGAGCTCCTGTAGATGAACAAATGTGTTGGCAGTAGAACAATCTCTCAAATGACTGGTTCTAGCTATGGTCCTATCTCATGATCCATATATATATAGTTCTAGATATCTTCTCTCACTGTCACTGACAAAGCAAAGCACTTTAAAGAATGCTGATCTCTCACTCTTCCCTATGTCTTCTCCTTCTATCTTTTTATCTCTCTTTTCTCTCTCTCTCTCTCTCTCTCTCTCTCTCTCTCTCTCTCTCTCTCTCTCTCTCTCTCTCTCTCTCTCTCTCTCTCCCCATCTCTCTCTCTGTCTCTCTCTCTCTCTCCCCATCTCTCTCTCTCTGTCTCTGTCTCTCTCTCTCTCTCTCTCTCTCTCTCTCTCTCTCTCTCTCTCTCTCTCTCTCTCTCTCTCTCTCTCTCTCTCTCTCTCTTTCTCTCCTCTATCTCTCTCTCTCTCATCTCTCTCTCTCTCTCTCTCTCTCTCTCTCTCCATCTCTCTCTCTCTCCTCTCTCTCTCTCTCTCTCTCTCTCTCTCCTCTCTCTCTCTCTCTCTCTCTCTCTCTCTCTCTCTCTCTCTCTCTCTCTCTCTCTCTCTCTCTCTCCATCTCTCTCTCTCTCTCTCTCTCTCTCTCTCTCTCTCTCTCTCTCTCTCTCTCTCTCTCTCTCTCTCTCTCTCTCTCTCTCTCTCTCTCTCTCTCTCTCTCTCTCTCTCATCTCTCTATCTCTCCTCTCTCTCTCTCTTTCTCTTCCCTTTAAACCTTGTCGGCTGGGTAAAGCATTGTCATTTCAGGTGTTAGTGTATACACCCTGCAGTGTAGACAGACCTCTATCACTGTTCTCTCGGGAGAGACCAGTGTATCTGTGTTAGGAGTTGATGTTATTCTTCAATAACACAAATCCCAAAGCAAATCAGGGGAGAGAAAAATACATTCATTTGAAAAGGACAAATCAAATATATTATGTTGGGAGGAATATGGTAGATGTTCAGTCTCCCCCTGTCCTCAGCTTTCTCCACAGAATAAAGCAACAGGATGACATGTATATCCCCACCCCCAACCCTAGCCTGGGGTTGACTAATCAGAATTCCTTCAGTACAACAGGGCCAATGGCCAAATAACAAGTATCCTGCTCCAGACTCAATGTACAGAACGTAGCAGACAGCACACGAAGCTCGGAGTTCACGACTGACATTCCACAGGGTTCTAAACAGCTGTTGAACTGAAAACCCAATTCCCTATCGACCACTAGTACTCTGTTTAGGTTTTAGTATTCTCGTCTCTCTCGCTGTGTATTTATCTACAACAAATTATCATACTTGAATACACCCTGCAGTGTAGATAGACCTCTATGCCTGTTCCTCTCAGGAAACCTTGGGAGTAGAGTAGAGTACAGGTAGAGGTGAGCATTATAATTTGAAGGAGACATAAGTTACACAAAAACACAGAAAAGTGTAATTACATTTGACAATTGTCATTAGAATATTTTTTTAATTCGGGAAGAGACGTAGGCTATACCACCTTGTTTTGAGTTAATGTTATGCTTTGACATGAAACAAAGTGGTCTATTAACCTACAGTTTTCTTAACATTTGGTTTTAATGATTGTGATGGCTAATTTTTCCCGGATACACAAATCCCAAACCGCCTTGCGTTTACCCCTGAATACAACTGCAACTGGATTCTGACTTCCTGATGGGAAGTGATGTGAGGTGACAAATCAACATCCGCCACGCTGACCCTCAATGTTGGGAGGAATGTTTAGTGTTCTGTGCTCCCTGTTCCTCAGCTTTTCTCCACAGAATAAAGCAACTATAGGGAGGATGACATGTGGTGCCATGACCAACCCCCCAACCCAGCAAGCCTGGGGATTGACTAATCAGGAAATTCCTTGCCCCAGTACAACATTGAAAGGGCCAATGGCCAAATAACAAGTTCCTCTGTGTCCACATCACTAAGGATCTATTAATCTATCCAAACACACCAACACAGTCGTGAAGAAGGCAAGCCTCTTCCCACTCAGGAGGCTGAAACGATTTAGACCCTCAGATCCTCAAAAGTTATAAGGCTGCACCATCGAGAGCATCTTGACTGGTTGCATCACCGCTTGGTATGGCAACCTTGACATCCTACCACTAGGTACTCTGTTTAGGTTTTAGTATTCACTGGGGCCAAGCTCTCTCAACAGAGGGTATTTATCTACAGAGGAAATTATCATATTTGTCAAACACCCTGTTAAAGTGTAGATAGACCTCATGCCAAGTGGTTTAGTCACCAAGTTTGGAACCAACAGTCATGTGTGAACATTCTAAGACTGATAAATAGGTAGTGTGTGATGTTCACCCACTATTCATCCAATGTTCACAGGTCTGATGGCTCTACCATTGGGTTTTGAGCTACAGAAGGACAATTAAGATGACATACATCTAACATACTTAGATGACTTACTGTATATAAATTACAATTTGTTACGATAAATGAGTGAGAAGGTGTGGAGTTAGGAGCAGAGAGCAAAAGATGTGGGAAAAAACACGCTTTAATGTCCCGGAAACATAACATGAACAAAAGTAGGAAAACAAATGATCAGAAATATAAACGGACAGCGTGAAACCCAAATACAAACAAAAATACACTCAAACAACAAAACAGACGAACAAGCCCGCACGAAACAGAAGCGGGCTGAACAGACTATATATAACCCTACCCTAACAACCAAACAAGAAACAGGTGATACCAATTAGACAGAACTAAACGAACACAGAACAACGGATCGGCGATCGCTAGTAGACCGGCGACGACGACCGCCGAGCGCCACCCGAACAAGAAGGGGAGTCACCTTCGGTAATATTCGTGACACAATTAATATAGACAGTATAGACGGTTACTATAGACCGTATATGTCACGCACTGGTCGAAGTATTTTGTGTTTATCTTTATGTATTGGGTCAGGCCAGGGTGTGGCATGGGGTTTTTGTATTGTGGTGTGTTTTGTCTTGGGGTTTTGGTGTGTATGTATTGGGATTGTAGCTAGTGGGGTTATCTAGCAAAGTCTATTGCTGTCTGAAGTGGTTTTCAATCAGAGTCAGGTGTTTATCGTTGTCCATATTTAGGCAGCCATATTCTTTGAGTTTGTCGGGGGTGATTGTCCTTAGTGTCTTTGTTCCTGTCGCTGTGTTAGTTGACACAAGTATAGGCTGTTTCGGTTTTCGTTTCGTTATTTACGTTCTTTGTTTTGTAGTGTTTGTGTTAATTCGTGTTTACGTTGTTTATTAAACATGGATCGCAATCTACACGCTGCAGTTTGGTCCGACTCTCCTTCACACCTAGAAAACCGTTACAGTATAGATGGTTAATATAGACAGTAGACAGTAGACAGTATACATGGTTAATATAGACAGTATACATGGTTAATATAGACAGTATACATGGTTAATATAGACAGTATACAGTATACATGGTTAATATAGACAGTATACATGGTTAATATAGACAGTATACATGGTTAATATAGACAGTATACATGGTTAATATAGACAGTATACATGGTTAATATAGACAGTATACAGTATACATGGTTAATATAGACAGTATACAGTATACATGGTTAATATAGACAGTATACAGTATACATGGTTAATATAGACAGTATACATGGTTAATATAGACAGTATACATGGTTAATATAGACAGTATACAGTATACATGGTTAATATAGACAGTATACATGGTTAATATAGACAGTATACATGGTTAATATAGACAGTATACAGTATACATGGTTAATATAGACAGTATACATGGTTAATATAGACAGTATACATGGTTAATATAGACAGTATACATGGTTAATATAGACAGTATACATGGTTAATATAGACAGTATACATGGTTAATATAGACAGTATACATGGTTAATATAGACAGTATACAGTATACATGGTTAATATAGACAGTATACAGTATACATGGTTAATATAGACAGTATACATTGTTAATATAGACAGTATACATGGTTAATATAGACAGTATACAGTATACATGGTTAATATAGACAGTATACATGGTTAATATAGACAGTATACATGGTTAATATAGACAGTATACATGGTTAATATAGACAGTATACATGGTTAATATAGACAGTATACATGGTTAATATAGACAGTATACATGGTTAATATAGACAGTATACATGGTTAATATAGACAGTATACATGGTTAATATAGACAGTATACATGGTTAATATAGACAGTATACAGTATACATGGTTGGTAGACAGTATACATGGTTAATATAGACAGTATACATGTTTAATATAGACAGTATACATGGTTAATATAGACAGTATACAGTATACATGGTTAATATAGACAGTAGACATGGTTAATATAGACAGTATACATGGTTAATATAGACAGTATACAGTATACATGGTTAATATAGACAGTATACATGGTTAATATAGACAGTATACATGGTTAATATAGACAGTATACAGTATACATGGTTAATATAGACAGTATACATGGTTAATATAGACAGTATACATGTTTAATATAGACAGTATACATGGTTAATATAGACAGTATACATGGTTAATATAGACAGTATACATGGTTAATATAGACAGTATACATGGTTAATATAGACAGTATACATGGTTAATATAGACAGTATACATGGTTAATATAGACAGTATACATGGTTAATATAGACAGTATACATGGTTAATATAGACAGTATACATGGTTAATATAGACAGTATACATGGTTAATATAGACAGTATACATGGTTAATATAGACAGTATACATGGTTAATATAGACAGTATACATGGTTAATATAGACAGTATACATGGTTAATATAGACAGTATACATGGTTAATATAGACAGTATACATGGTTAATATAGACAGTATACATGGTCAATATAGACAGTATACATGGTTAATATAGACAGTATACATGGTTAATATAGACAGTATACATGGTTTTATAGACAGTATACAGTATACATGGTTAATATAGACAGTAGACATGGTTAATATAGACAGTATACATGGTTAATATAGACATATACAGTATACATGGTTAATATAGACAGTATACATGGTTAATATAGACAGTATACATGGTTAATATAGACAGTATACAGACATGGTTAATATAGACAGTATACATGGTTAATATAGACAGTATACATGTTTAATATAGACAGTATACATGGTTAATATAGACAGTATACATGGTTAATATAGACAGTATACAGTATACATGGTTAATATAGACAGTATACATGGTTAATATAGACAGTATACATGGTTAATATAGACAGTATACATGGTTAATATAGACAGTATACATGGTTAATATAGACAGTATACATGGTTAATATAGACAGTATACATGTTTAATATAGACAGTATACATGGTTAATATAGACAGTATACATGGTTAATATAGACAGTATACATGGTTAATATAGACAGTATACAGTATACATGGTTAATATAGACAGTATACATGGTTAATATAGACAGTATACATGGTTAATATAGACAGTATACATGGTTAATATAGACAGTATACATGGTTAATATAGACAGTATACATGGTTAATATAGACAGTATACATGGTTAATATAGAAGTATACATGGTTAATATAGACAGTATACAGTATACATGGTTAATATAGCCCAGTATACATGGTTAATATAGACAGTATACATGGTTAATATAGACAGTATACATGGTTAATATAGACAGTATACATGGTTAATATAGACAATATACATGGTTAATATAGAAGTATACAGTATACAGTTAATATAGACAGTATACATGGTTAATATAGACAGTAGACAGTATACATGGTTAATATAGACAGTATACATGGTTAATATAGACAGTATACATGGTTAATATAGACAGTATACAGTATACATGGTTAATATAGACAGTATACATGGTTAATATAGACAGTATACATGGTTAATATAGACAGTATACATGGTTAATATAGACAGTATACATGGTTAATATAGACAGTATACATGGTTAATATAGACAGTATACATGGTTAATATAGACAGTATAGCAGTATACATTGTTAATATAGACAGTATACATGGTTAATATAGACAGTATACATGGTTAATATAGACAGTATACATGGTTAATATAGACAGTATACATGGTTAATATAGACAGTATACATGGTTAATATAGACAGTATACATGGTTAATATAGACAGTATACAGTATACATGGTTAATATAGACAGTATACATGGTTAATATAGACAGTATACATGGCTAATATAGACAGTATACATGGTTAATATAGACAGTATACATGGTTAATATAGACAGTATACATGGTTAATATAGACAGTATACATGGTTAATATAGACATTATACATAGACAGTTAATATTTGCCAGTTACCTGCTATATCACATTTATCAATAAAAGTGCTCTTCGGGTTTTCTTGTGTGTGTGTTTTTTCTAAACAAATCAAAACATGGGTAGAATTAATCATGTTTATCTTGACCAAATATAAATTAAACGAGGTTGTCGTCACTATTGATGTTTATTGCTTTGAACTGAACAAACTGGAAGGACATATTTTACATACAGTATTTTATGGACATGATAAATGAGCCCCATTGACCACAAATGAAGGCTGGTCTACACACCACATTCAGTTTTACAGTGTGTGTGCTGCGAATGCATTTCTTGCCCTTCATGTGTCTTCCTGTCTTGTTGCAATCTAGAATGAATTTCCTAACATCTCACTACTGTCAGGGGCTCCTACAGTATATAGTTACAGCAGACCAAGTTTTAGGAGAGTCAGACACCAACACGTAACAACATCACTCACACTTACTTCCGGTATTGGAGTTGTTGGTTGGGGTGGATAGGGCATCCTCCTCACAATGGCTGCAGAAGCTGGGGTCCTTGGGATATGTCTCCTTCTGGATTTGAGGTCTTACCAAATCCTTGCCCAGCTCCTCTAGAAAGAGCTGTCTCCTCTGGATGTGAGGTCTTACCAAAGCCTTGCCCAGCTCCTCTAGATGTGAGGTTTTACCAAAGCCCTGCCCAGCTCCTCTAGATGTGAGGTTTTACCAAAGCCTTGCCCAGCTCCTCTAGAAAGAGCTGTCTCCTCTGGATGTGAGGTCTTACCAAAGCCTTGCCCAGCTCCTCTAGATGTGAGGTCTTACCAAAGCCTTGCCCAGCTCCTCTAGAAAGAGCTGTCTCCTCTGGATGTGAGGTCTTACCAAAGCCTTGCCCAGCTCCTCTAGAAAGAGCTGTCTCCTCTAGATGTGAGGTCTTACCAAAGCCTTGCCCAGCTCCTCTAGATGTGAGGTTTTCACACCAAAGCCTTGCCCAGCTCCTCTAGAAAGAGCTGTCTCCTCTGGATGTGAGGTCTTACCAAAGCCTTGCCCAGCTCCTCTAGATGTGAGGTCTTACCAAAGCCTTGCCCAGCTCCTCTAGAAAGAGCTGTCTCCTCTGGATGTGAGGTCTTATCAAAGCCTTGACCTACTCCTCTAGAAAGAGCTGTCTCCTCTAGATGTGAGGTCTTACCAAAGCCTTGACCAGCTCCTCTAGAAAGAGCTGTCTCTGGATGTGAGGTCTTACCAAAGCCTTGACCAGCTCCTCTAGAAAGAGCTGTCTCTTCTGGATGTGAGGTCTTACCAAATCCTTGACCAGCTCCTCTAGAAAGAGCTGCCTCCTCTGGAGCTTCCCCCTGTTCCAATCTGGGTTATTATTCTGCAGTTGTAGACAGTCACCAGCTTGTCTAAATTGTCTACTCCTCCTTTTGTGGCGTTGTAATCCATTATGAGTTCTGGTTTTTGATGTTCCAGATTTTCCCATCCCTATGCAGTGTACTCATGAGTACCACATATTTGGCACTTTGATTGGCCTTGAACACAAATGGTTTATTTTACTTGGCAGTTAAGAACAAATTGTTATTTTCAATGACGGCCTAGGAACAGTGGATAACTGCCTTGTTCAGGGGCAGAACGACAGCTTTTTTACTTTGTCAGCTCGGGGATTCGATCTTGCAACCTTTCGGTTACAAGTCCAACGCTCTAACCACCAGGCTACGCTGCCGCCCCAGCGCTGATAGCCCTGTTCAATTTATTCACAGGGATTCAGTGGATCTGAAAACACCAGCAAGGATGACAAAAACACCCCTTCCCTCCAGATTAGTGCAGAACAGAATTATTTTCTGGATGGTGTCTGGGATGAACAGTTCAAAACAAGACTTTATGTTCTGCACATGAGTAGCCATCCGCCTCGGCCCTGGTGGCATCCTTATCACATTGGCAGCCTTCGGGGTGGCATCCTTATCACATTGGCAGCCTAGCTTCTCGGGGTGGCATCCTTATCACATTGGCAGCCTTGCTGGTGGCATCCATATCACATTGGCAGCCTTGCGGGGTGGCATCCTTATCACATTGGCATCCTTCTGGGTGGCATCCTTATCACATTGGCATCCTTGCGGGGTGGCATCCTTATCACGTTGGCAGCCTTGAAGGTGGCATCCTTATCACATTGGCATCCTTCGGGTGGCATCCTTATCACATTGACAGCCTTGCGGGGTGGCATCCTTATCACATTGGCAGCCTTGCGGACTGGCATCCTTATCACATTGGCAGCCTTGCGGGGTGGCATCTTATCACATTGGCAGCCTTGGGTGGCATCCTTATCACATTGGCAGCCTTGCGGGGTGGCATCCTTATCACATTGGCAGCCTTGCGGGGTGGCATCCTTATCACATTGGCAGCCTCTCTCTCTGGTGGCATCCTTATCACATTGGCAGCCTTGAAGACTGGCATCCTTATCACATTGGCAGCTTCTTCGGGGTGAAGACATCCTTATCACATTGGCAGCCTTCTGGGTGGCATCCTTATCACATTGGCAGCCTTGGGTGGCATCCTTATCACAGCTTCTTGGCAGCCTTGCAGGGGTGGCATCCTTATCACATTGGCAGCCTTGTGGTTACACCAGGGCTTGTTCCTTGGGCTGAATACAATTCAATAAAAAAAATAAACATTTGACATCCGTATTTCTCCTCCTGCAGGCTGCTGATGAGCTGGTTGCTGACAGGCTGGTCCTGAGGTTAGCTGAGGGTCAATCTCATCGTCTTCTTCCAACTCACTGTCAGACTCTGAATTGACAGAGACATGATCCTCATATAAAATGCTTCATCTTCCAAAGTGGAAGACTCTCCTTCCACACTAGCTTCTCTCTCTGAATAATCTCCTTCCACACCAGCTTCTCTCTCTGAAGACTCTCCTTCCACACTAGCTTCTCGCTCTGAACTCTCCTTCCACACCAGCTTCTCTCTCTGAAGACTCTCCTTCCACACTAGCTTCTCTCTCTGAGACTCTCCTTCCACACTAGCTTCTCTCTTGAAGACTCTCCTTCCACACTAGCTTCTCTCTCTGAAGACTCTCCTTCCACACTAGCTTCTCTCTCTGAAGACTCTCCTTCCACACCAGCTTCTCGCTCTGCAGAGATTATTTTTGTCAAACTGATTGATTGTGGTAAGGAGCCACACATGCAAAGCGATTTATTTGTTGTTTCCCTCCCCCAATGAATACCTGGCTGGGGTAGAGACAGACAGACAGACAGACAGACAGACAGACAGACAGACAGACAGACAGACAGACAGACAGACAGACAGACAGACAGACAGACAGACAGACAGACAGACAGACAGACAGACAGACAGACAGACAGACAGACAGACAGACAGACAGACAGACAGACAGATCTACACTGTTTTGTCTGTCTGTCTGTCTGTCTGTCTGTCTGTCTGTCTG
>NC_060196.1:63634735-63644735 GCF_021184085.1 Oncorhynchus gorbuscha
AGTAAAGGTGAAATAAAAAATAAAATAAAAAACTGTTATGATAGTATAGCAACTTAATATAGAGGAGAATACCATTATTATACTATAGCAACTTCAGGTACATTTTCAGAGCTTCGACAAAGACGTTTGTTCGAAACACATCCGTGTCTTTCAACGTGAATAAATGATGGTGAACTACCTGCAAAAATGAATGCTGCCCATCCCATTCAGATACACTATCACAACAACAACAACCGACTACTTTTGAGTTGACAGCGAGTCAGGGAGGGATGGCAGTGAGATGGCACATTGATAATGTTTCTCTGATAAGCGACAGAGATAATCACATCAATAACAAATGCAGACTGGCACCGTAATGTGACGGAGACTGGATATATATATATATATACATACAGTATATGCAGTGCATTCAGAAGGTATTAGGACCTCTTGACTATCTTCCTCAGTTTGTTAAGTTACTGTTTCTAAAATGAAGAAAAAAACTGGTTTTACATTCCGTGCACAATACTCCGTAATGACAAAGCAAAAAAACATTCACAATGTTGAGTTCTCTCTAGACCCTGGAGAGAGAAAATTAACTTTTACTTCATGAAACAGTTGATCTACACCCCCCCCCCCCCCACACACACACACACCTTGTCAACCCTCTTCTACTCTCTCTCTCCCCCTTCCTCCCCTCCTCTATTTCCCAGCCTTCAATCACTTTATATTTCTGCCAAGTCAGCGTTGCGCGTTCAAAACTATTGTTTGGCCAATTGGGTTCACTAGCCGCCCCCCCCCCCCCCCCTGGCACGCCCAACTCCAATCAATAGCTGTCTTTTCCAGTCACTCCCCAACAGACCTCAAACTCTGTTTGTCTGAGTCAGGATTTATTGTGCCTTGCCTGGTTGAGGACTCAATCTGCCACACACCATCGATCAAAATCGCAAGCGGCCAACGATTAACTTTTTCCTCGCCCCGCAGAGAGACACTTGAACAGAACATTATCTCCCGGGCTCACATCACCTGGTGCCGGCCTCTGAGATTGGCTACTCGTTCGCGTGGTACTTTGTTACAGGCCGCGTCACATCAGTCAAGCTAAGGAGCAGTGAAGGAGAGGAGAGAGGTGACAGAGAAGGGCCAAGGATTCTCCCTCTGTTTTTACAACTCCTATTTCATCTCACTGTAACAGAATCAATTGTCTGTATCATTTTTTGGGGGGTTGGAATATTTTCGCTTTGTCATATTTGATATACTTTAATATATTTAAGGGGTATAGAGTGTTGGAGATGTTGTGTCTAACAGTGTCCCTGTTATATTGCAAACATACTGATTGTGTCTGTCAGTGTCCCTGTCATATTTCATTCACACTGATTGATATTTTACAAACAGAGGGTATATGGTGTAATATTACATTACATTAAACCATCCAGAAAGTCCCTTTGATATGGCACATTGATATGTCACATTGATATGGCACATTGATATGGCACATTGATACATTTATACTGTCTGTGGCACATTGATATGTCACATTGTATTATAGTGTCTGTAGTATTATAGTGTCTGTAGTATTATAGTGTCTGTAGTATTATAGTGTCTAGTATTATAGTGTCTGTAGTATTATAGTGTCTGTAGTATTATAGTGTCTGTAGTATTATAGTGTCTGTAGTATTATAGTGTCTGTAGTATTATAGTGTCTGTAGTATTATAGTGTCTGTAGTATTATAGTGTCTGTAGTATTATAGTATTATAGTGTCTGTAGTATTATAGTGTCTGTAGTATTATAGTGTCTGTAGTATTATAGTGTCTGTAGTATTATACTGTCTGTAGTATTATAGTGTCTGTAGTATTATAGTGTAGTAGAGGTTATGGCCTCCGGCAGGTGTCTGCTATTCTCTTCTGATTACTCTACGTTGCGTCATCACCTCCCCTGTAAAAGCAGAAGTGAGGTGTGCGTTCCAGCACAACATGGCTGCCTTTGTCCCAGGTCAACAGTAGTATAACAGGTCTGTTGTCCCAGGTCAACAGTAGTATAACCACTATAACAGGGAATAAGGTGCCATTTTGAAAGCAAAACTAGAACCCAAAATATCGTCTTCGCCCCGGAACCTCTAGGGGTCCATTTTACCCCCTTCCTAAATAGTTGCTCTCTTTTGTATTTTAAGTTCTTGTTAATCATGTTTAATGAGCTTTAATGCATTTCTGAAGAGAGTCCTGGAGCAGAGAAACAAGCCTGAGACTTCAGCACTACTGTCCTCTTCAATCAATACCTCTGTTCATTTAACTCTCCTCACTGTGTGAGTTGGGGGTTGGGACATGGGTCTCTCTGTGTGTGTGTGTGTGTGTGTGTGTGTGTGTGTGTGTGTGTGTGTGTGTGTGTGTGTGTGTGTGTGTGTGTGTGTGTGTGTGTGTGTGTGTGTGTGTGTGTGTGTGTGTGTGTCCGTCCGTCCGTCCGTCCGTCCGTCCGTCCGTCCGTCCGTCCGTCCGTCCGTCCGTCCGTCCGTCCGTCTGTCTATCCGTGAATATGTGTATTTGACTCTCTGTTCACACCAGAGGCCAGTTTACACGTTCGAGGTTGAGCCCTGATACTATGCCATTCCATTTGATCTCCTGAATCACTTCCTGGATCAGGTGTTGTGGGAAAGTACATTTCACCCCTTTTCCGCAAGAGCTTTCTGTTTGGTCAGATCCAACTAGCTTTCTGTTTGGTCAGATCCAACTAGCTTTCTGTTTGGTCAGATCCAACTAGCTTTCTGTTTGGTCAGACCCAACTAGCTTTCTGTTTGGTCAGATCTAACTAGCTTTCTGTTTGATCAGACCCAACTAGCTTTCTGTTTGGTCAGATCCAACTAGCTTTCTGTTTGGTCAGATCCAACTAGCTGCCATTTTGAAAATGTTGTAACGGATTCCAGTAACAATTGGACCTCGTCACTGGGTTTGTTTCCAGGGAGTTGTTCCGACGGGTACAGGGTCCCATTTGGGCCTTACTGTTGTTATTTCCGTGGGAATAGCCGTTTTACCAGAGTAACCTTGACCTCTGTTGTCGTCTTCCTTTAATGGTTTAACGAGGAGAGAAGTGTTAAGATGCTCAGGACCTTAGTCGATTAATCAATCACTTTAATTAGCCAGGAGGGAGGTGGTAGGGGGAGAGAAGGAGGGAGGATGGGAAAAACGATACAGGGAGAGGGAATGGGGGAGAGGAGGAGGGAGGATGGGAGGAATGCATACAGGGAGAGAGAAAGGGGGAGAGAAGGAGGGAGGATGGGAGGAATGCATACAGGGAGAGAGAAAGGGGGAGAGAAGGAGGGAGGATGGGAGGAAGGCATACAGGGAGAGAGAATGGGGGATGCTGAATCAAAAATCGGTACCCCGTTCATATGCGCCTCTATCATTTGCACAAGTGTCCCAAAGCTGAGGGAGTGAAAAGTACGTAGCGTGTCGAGGCTATTTAGTTCCACAGGGAATCCCATAAGGCACCACATCATTTTTTTGAGTTTTCACAATTTTACACAAAATAATGGAGGATGAACAAGGAGTACAGGAGGCGACTAAGCACGCACCCCTGAGGGGCCCCAGTGTTGAGGGTCAGTGTGGTGGATGTGTTGTTGCCTACCCTTACCACCTGGGGGATGGCCCGTCAAGAAGTCCAGGATCCAGTTGCAAAGGGAGGTGTTTAGTCCCAGGATCCTTAGCTTAGTGATGAGCTTTGAAGGTACTATGGTGTTGAACACTGAGCTGTAGTCAATGAATAGCATTCTTACATGTGTTCCGTTTGTCCAGGTGGGAAAGGGCAGTGTAGAGTGCAACAGAGATTGCGTCATCTGTGGATCTGCTGTGGCGGAATGTGAATTGGAGTGGGTCCAGGGTGTCTGGGATAATGGTGTTGATGTGAGCCATGAACCAGCCTTTCAAAGCACTTCATGGTTACGTATGTGAGTGATACTGGTAGATTTGGACAGGTTACCTTGGCGTTCTTGAGCACATGGACTATGGTGGTCTGCTTGAAACATGTCAATACTACAGACTGGGTCAGGGAGAGGATGAAAATGTCAGTGATTTACCAGTTGGTCATCGGTTGCTCGGAATGCGGGTCCTAATAATCCGCCTGCCGCCTTGTGAATGTTAACCTGTTTAAAGGTCTTACTCACATTGGCTACAGAGAGAGTGATTGGACAAGTCTTCCGGAATAGCTGGTGAACTCACGCATGGTTCAGTGTTGCTTACTTCGAAGCAGTGATTCGTTTGTGTCAGATTTTGATACTTGACAGAAATATGAAATATCTCCTAAATTAAATGTTTAACTGTTACTGAGATTTATGTCTTGCAAAAACGATAGGGTGGATTTGTTCATTTGAATTCAATGTTGGTTTTGTTATTTAAAACATGAATTGCGTCATTCAACGTTGATGGATTCTCTGAGTTTCGTCAGCAACGAGTTGGAAGACGCGAGGGGGTGGTTTGGGATTCACCTGGAGAGAGAGAGAGAGCTTATTTTAAAACCAATCAAGCTGGTCTCCCTCATTAACCATTCAAGATGGTCTCCCTCATTAACCATTCAAGCTGGTCTCAGTCATTAGCCATTCAAGCTGGACTCGCTTAAAACTGGACCATTGAAACTGTACTCTCTCTTTCGCTTCTTGTCTCTCATCTGTCTCCCTCTTCTTGTCTCTCTCCCTCTTCTCGTCTCTGTCTCTCTCTCGCTCTGTGTCTCTCTTTCACCCATTCTCTCTATCTCCCTCTAGAGAGTGGGATTAAGACGGATCGTACAGCAAAACAATCAATACCAGTCATCCCTCTGGCACTCTCCAAAATTATCTCTATCTCTGTCACACACACACGCACGCACACACGCACACACACACACACACACACACGCACGCACGCACGCACGCACACACACACACACACACACACACACACACACACACACACACACACACACACACACACACACGCACGCACGCACGCACGCACGCACGCACGCGCACACGCGCACACGCGCACACACGCCCACGCACGCACGCACGCACGCACACACGCACGCACGCACGCACGCACGCACACACGCACACACGCACACACGCCCACACACAAGTTCAACAGGTTGACTTAAAAAGCACAAGCTCTCTTCTCTACCTGTCAAAACCACCTGTCTTCTCCCAGAGTTTTAAATCCAAATAGACAGTCACTAAATCCCTGTTCCAGCTCCTGTGAGAGAAACTTTTTTGGGAGGGTGGGGGCAGACTGAGGGGAGTTTTTATGGCGGCGCACCGGTGTGACAGGTGTAGTTTGTGGTCCGGGCACGTTCGCCAGAGTTCATAAATGTTCCACTGTAAATATATTCAGGGCTGGCCAAGTGTCACCTCATAGGAATGACGACAGGTTCCACTGTAAATATATTCAGGGCTGGCCAAGTGTCACCTCATAGGAATGAAGACAGGTTCCACTGTAAATATATTCAGGGCTGGCCAAGTGTCACCTCATAGGAATGACGACAGGTTCCACTGTAAATATATTCAGGGCTGGCCAAGTGTCACATCATAGGAATGACGACAGGTTCCACTGAAAATATATTCAGGGCTGGCCAAGTGTCACATCATAGGAATGACGACAGGTTCCACTGAAAATATATTCAGGGCTGGCCAAGTGTCACATCATAGGAATGACGACAGGTTCCACTGAAAATATATTCAGGGCTGGCCAAGTGTCACATCATAGGAATGACGACAGGTTCCACTGTAAATATATTCAGGGCTGGCCAAGTGTCACCTCATAGGAATGACGACAGGTTCCACTGTAAATATATTCAGGGCTGGCCAAGTGTCACCTCATAGGAATGACGACAGGTTCCACTGTAAATATATTCAGGGCTGGCCAAGTGTCACCTCATAGGAATGACGACAGGTTCCACTGTAAATATATTCAGGGCTGGCCAAGTGTCACATCATAGGAATGACGACAGGTTCCACTGTAAATATATTCAGGGCTGGCCAAGTGTCACATCATAGGAATGACGACAGGTTCCACTGTAAATATATTCAGGGCTGGCCAAGTGTCACCTCATAGGAATGAAGACGGGACCTGCATGATGAATAGTAAATATATTCAGCTGGCCAAGTGTCACCTCACACGTTCCACTGTAAACAATTCGTGCCAAGTGTCACACACAGTCACACAGACTGAAAATATATCCTTGAGATTAAGATGTATTAGGAACAGACTAGCCTAGAATCTGAAAACAGGTTCCAATTCACCAGTGTCCCTCTCAGGTTAGTATTAGAGCTATCTGCACACACACAGTCACACAGACTTCAATATCCTTGAGATTAAGATGTATTAGGAACAGACTAGCCTAGAATGCTGAAACCCTCCCTCTCCTCCCTCCGTCTCCCTCCCTCCCTCCCTCCCTCCCTCCCTCCCTCCCTCCCCCTCCCTCCCTCCCTCCCTCCCTCCCTCCCTCCCTCCCTCCCAGGTGAGTATAGAGCTCTCTGTCCCTCCCTCCCTCCCAATAAGGTTAGTGTAGAACTCTCACACCCTCCCTCCCTCCTAACTGTTAACAGACAGTGTGTATAGTATCTATAATATAATAACTGTTATCAGTGTTTGGACTATCTACAGTGCCTTGCGAAAGTATTCGCCCCCCTTGAACTTTGCGACCTTTTGCCACATTTCAGGCTTCAAACATAAAGATATAAAACTGTATTTTTTTGTGAAGAATCAACAACAAGTGGGACACAATCATGAAGTGGAACGACATTTATTGGATATTTCAAACTTTTTTAACAAAAAAAAAACTGAAAAATTGGGCGTGCAAAATTATTCAGCCCCTTTACTTTCAGTGCAGCAAACTCTCTCCAGAAGTTCAGTGAGGATCTCTGAATGATCCAATGTTGACCTAAATGACTAATGATGATAAATACAATCCACCTGTGGGTAATCAAGTCTCCGTATAAATGCACCTGCACTGTGATAGTTTCAGAGGTCCGTTAAAAGCGCAGAGAGCATCATGAAGAACAAGGAACACACCAGGCAGGTCCGAGATACTGTTGTGAAGAAGTTTAAAGCCGGATTTGGATAAAAAAAGATTTCCCAAGCTTTAAACATCCCAAGGAGCACTGTGCAAGCGATAATATTGAAATGGAAGGAGTATCAGACCACTGCAAATCTACCAAGACCTGGCCGTCCATCTAAACTTTCAGCTCATACAAGGAGAAGACTGATCAGAGATGCAGCCAAGAGGCCCATGATCACTCTGGATGAACTGCAGAGATCTACAGCTGAGGTGGGAGACTCTGTCCATAGGACAACAATCAGTCGTATATTGCACAAATCTGGCCTTTATGGAAGAGTGGCAAGACGAAAGCCATTTTTTAAAGATATCCATAAAAAGTGTTCTTTAAAGTTTGCCACAAGCCACCTGGGAGACACACCAAACATGTGGAAGAAGGTGCTCTGGTCAGAAGAAACCAAAATTGAACTTTTTGGCAACAATGCAAAACGTTATGTTTGGCGTAAAAGCAACACAGCTCATCACCCTGAACAAACCATCCCCACTGTCAAACATGGTGATGGCAGCATCATGGTTTGGGCCTGCTTTTCTTCAGCAGGGACAGGGAAGATGGTTAAAATTGATGGGAAGATGTATGGAGCCAAATACAGGACCATTCTGGAAGAAAACCTGATGGAGTCTGCAAAAGACCTGAGACTGGGACGGAGATTTGTCTTCCAACAAGACAATGATCAAAAACATAAAGCAAAATCTACAATGGAATGGTTCAAAAATAAACATATCCAGGTGTTGGAATGGTCAAGTCAAAGTCCAGACCTGAAAACAATCAATAATCTTTGGAAAGAACTGAAAACTGCTGTTCACAAATGCTTTCCATCCAACCTCACTGAACTCGAGCTGTTTGGAAAGGAGGAATGAGAAAACATTTCAGTCTCTCAATGTGCAAAACTGATAGAGACATACCCCAAGCCACTTACAGCTGTAATCGCAGCAAAAGGTGGCGCTACAAAGTATTCATTTTGCACGCCCAATTTTTCAGTTTTTGATTTGTTAAAAAAGTTTGAAATATCCAATAAATGTCGTTCCACTTCATGATTGTGTCCCACTTGTTGTTGATACTTCACAAAAAAATACAGTTTTATATCTTTATGTTTGAAGCCTGAAATGTGGCAAAAGGTCACAAAGTTCAAGAGGGCCGAATACTTTCGCAAGGCACTGTATAGTGTGTGTGTGATGGGTCAGGACTTGGTGCAGGTCAAGCAGTGACCCAGATCAAACAAACACACACTGACAAGATAAGCAGATGCTCTGGGAAGACAGATGACGTCTCCACTATCTAACCCCAATACCTCAGAGAATGGAGGTCTCCACTATCTAACCCCAATACCTCAGAGAATGGACGTCTCCACTATCTAACCCCAATACCTCAGAGAATGGAGGTCTCCACTATCTAACCCCAATACCTCAGAGAATGGAGGTCTCCACTATCTAACCCCAATACCTCAGAGAATGGAGGTCTCCACTATCTAACCCCAATACCTCAGAGAATGGAGGTCTCCAGATCAAACAAACACACAAACTGACAAGATAAGCAGATGTGCCCAAAGTAAACTACCTGTTACTCAGGATACGGATCAGGATAGGCATACAATTGGTATCATTGGATAGAAAACAATTTACAGTTTCTAAAACTATTACAATAATGTCTGAAACTATAACATAATTTATATGGCAGGTGAAAATCTGAAGAAAAAACAACCAGATATATTTTTGGAGGTCCCAGGCTCTTAAAATAGAAACCTATTGTTCCTTTGTAAATCTGTCTACCAGATTGCAATTAATATGGCTCCCACTAGATGGCAACAGTCTTTATTGGAGGTTTCAGGCTTGTGTTTTGAAAAAGAAGCAAGAATTTGGAGTTTTGGTTAGGACACCACCTAAGCAAAATCAGTCTTTTCGGCGTGCGCTTACTAATTTTGCTTTCCTATTGAACATACTACTTTCCATATGAAATTACATTTACATTTACATTTAAGTCATTTAGCAGACGCTCTTATCCAGAGCGACTTACAAATTGGTGCATTCACCTTATGGCATCCAGTGGAACAGTCACTTTACAATAGTGCATCTAAATCTTAAAGGGGGGGGTGAGAAGGATTACTTTATCCTATCCTAGGTATTCCTTAAAGAGGTGGGGTTTCAGGTGTCTCCGGAAGGTGGTGATTGACTCCGCTGTCCCGGCGTCGTGAGGGGGTTTGTTCCACCATTGGGGGGCCAGAGCAGCGAACAGTTTTGACTGGGCTGAGCGGGAACTGTACTTCCTCAGTGGTAGGGAGGCGAGCAGGCCAGAGGTGGATGAACGCAGTGCCCTTGTTTGGGTGTAGGGCCTGATCAGAGCCTGGAGGTACTGAGGTGCCGTTCCCCTCACAGCTCCGTAGGCAAGCACCATGGTCTTGTAGCGGATGCGAGCTTCAACTGGAAGCCAGTGGAGAGAGCGGAGGAGCGGGGTGACGTGAGAGAACTTGGGAAGGTTGAACACCAGACGGGCTGGTAACTGAGGACTAAATAGAAACGTAATTTGACTTGTTTGGACAAAGTTTAGCGGTAGCTTTTTGGACTCCTTTCTCTGCACGTTGAACGAAAACGATGGCGCCAACTAAACGGAAGTTTTGGGATGTAAAGAAGGATTTTATTACAAAACGACCATTCATGTTGCAAACAGAGGAAGATCTTCAAAAGCAAGTGATTTATTTATTTGCTATTTGTGATTTTATGAAAAATATGTTGATGTGGGGCGCCGTCCTCAGACAATCGCATGGGTTCGCCAATATAAGATACTTGTATGTTCATTAATGTTTAATATTTTGATTATTTATTTGAGTTGCGCGCCCTCCATTTTCACCAGATGTTGTCGGCTTGTGTCCCCCTAGCGGGACTCCTATCCTTAAGAAGTTTTAACAATTCATTTACATTTACATTTAAGTCATTTAGCAGACGCTCTTATCCAGA